>NC_143521.1:54095451-54264618 GCF_031878675.1 Megascapheus bottae
TTTTCCTTGAAGAGCTTGAGGAGTATTGGTGTGCCAAAGACTTAAAGAGAGTCTTCTCTGAAGAAGAAACAAAAATGGCCTATAGACACATGAAGAAATGCTCAACATCTCTGGTCATAAAAGAAATACAAATCAAAACAACACTAAGATTCCACCTCACTCCAGTTAGAATGGCCAGGATCAGGAAAACTAATAACAACAGATGCTGGAGGGGATGTGGCCAGGAGGGATCACTACTACACTGTTGGTGGGAGTGCAAACTCGTCCAACCACTATGGAAAGCAGTGTGGCAGTGCCTCAAAAGGCTAAACATAGAACTCCCCTATGACCCAGCAATTCCACTACTTGGCATTTACCCAACCATCCAGAAACTATGGCATACTAAATCCACTAGCACAACAATGTTCATCGTAGCATTATTCACCATAGCAAAGATGTGGAACCAACCTAGATGTCCCTCAGTTGATGAGTGGATCAACAAGATGTGGTATTTGTACACAATGGAATTCTATGTTGCTGTCAGAAAAAACGACATTGACCCATTTGTTAGGAAATGGAAAGACTTAGAAAAAATCATATTAAGTGAAGTAAGACAGACTCAAAGGAACTTAGGCTCAAAGGTTTCCCTCACTTGTCACAATCAGTAGAAACCTTGGGCTCTCCTAGTAGAGATTTGCAATAGACCAAAACCTTGATACAAAAGGCCATATAGTTTGAAGCTAACTGAAAGGACCTCCAGGATATTGAAACAAAAGCCATATTATGAATGATTGTTGCCCGTAATGTACTATGTTATCTCTCATCTCTTTTACTGTCTCTTGGTTATATCATATTGTTACAGTATCTCACCTTGTTATCTGATATATTGGATATATTTGTATTTGGTTATTTGAAATTGGATAGGGAAGGGGGGAAAACAAGATGAGGGGTGGGGGTGGGGAGAAGGGTAATGGGGACCAAGACATGTGAAAGGGTATCAATGTATGTGAATTAATGCACCTTCTATCTGGCAAATATCATGTAACCCTTTTATTAATCACAATAAAAATATTATAAAAAATAGCAAAAATTCTGAGGACTTTTGAATTTTTTGTTCACTGGAAGTTCCCTGTAGATAATGTATATCATGCCAAACAGGGCCTCATGCACTGGGTTCACAAGATTAGGACAGGAAAAAAAAACTGCAAAAACTATTCAAGTCATTTCTGCATAAAGGGAAGGGTCAGATAAGGTGAGAGCATTTAGGATTAAAGTATGAGATATAGCTGGGTGCTGGTGGCTCATGCCTATAATCCTAGCTACTCAGGAAGCTGAGATCTCAGAGTCATGATTCAAAGCCAGCCCAGGTGGCTTTTAAAAGTTGATTGTAACTGTTTCTACTTTGAGGAAAAAATAATTGAAAAGATAACATCTTGTGCAACATCATAAAAAGATAGTGAGAGATCCTGTCAAGGTAAAATCTAAGTATTCCTTACTAGCTCTATGAACTTGGGGAGTTCTATTTATCTTCATTGTGATTCTGTTTCCATATGCATAATCTTAGAATGTAATTAGTGACTCATAGTGAGTGTTGCATATAAGCCAGCTTTCAAAACATCTTTTATCTAAATAAAATTTTATGAAACTATACTTGAGTCTTCAGAATAATTTATGAGAGTTTTGTTTTCCTAGCTTAGTCAAATAATAGTATTTAAATAAGAAGTTGTGACAAATAATTAAACCATCAAGGACCAACTTTATTACGATGAAGCAAGTACATACCCTGAGTTACAGTTTAAAAATCTTGACATCTCTTAAAATAATAGAATGTTTTTAAAAAATCTAATGCATATTTGTTTTATAAGAAAACTGGAGGACAGTCGTCATCTATCCAGGATCTATTCATTATATTTTATTTTATTCATTATCTTACCATTAAGGAATAAATTGAAAAGAAACATGATGGACTACAGTAGAACTTTGGGAATCATCCAATTTAACACCAACCCTTTAGAAAGGGAGTCTCCTCTACACATATCCTTGTGAACACTGACTTCTGAAAATTGTCAAACTAGAGACTGTGTCCCAGTCCAGATTCTGGAGTTAGTCTTAAGATATTGCAGAAGGACAAGTGTCTGGCATCTATTTGCAATGGAATAAGAAGCAACCCCATTAAAAGTAAAGCTCCACCCCACACATCCTGTGATCCTCCCTCCGCTAGGTTACATCAGTCTACACAACTGGAACAGGGCATCGAAGAGTGTCATAGTATCACCTCCCAAGAATGTTAGACTTACCTCATGTGGCTAGCATGTGAGTGCCTCACAGTAAACCTATTATAAGTACCTATTCCATGATGGTAAACATGTGTCCTGAATGTTTGATATTATTAATCTTCCAGCACAGTGTTTCTTTTCAAGATCCTGATTAATAGTTGTGGCATTGACTCCGAACCCTCCGCCTAGTCCTTGGAAAACAGTAAGTGTGGTGGAGTCTCTTACTTCACAGCCCTAGGATACGTACTGTTCTGTGTATTGTGAGATGATCCCTTGGTTGGATTTCTGCCTTCCATTATTCATCATGGGTGTTGCTATTTTTTTTTAACATTGAACAGAGCAATTCAAGTCATATTAGGAGGAAAACAAGAGATTTCAAACATGGAGAGAAACACCATGCAACACTGAACTCCTCATGGAGGGCACAGTCCCTAAAATAAGAGGCATGATGAGACCTCCTTTCTAGTCAGACTCTCTGAGGACTGGGGTAGGAAACACTGCCACTTACCCCCGGGCAAACTGTGCCAAGATCCATGTTTACATTGTGTAGAAGCACCTAGAAAATAAATGATGATCTATTTTAAAATGCTACTTTCTATTTTAGACAGAACATGTACAATTTCTGTTTAGCAATTTCAGCTAATTGTTTGATTAACATTTTGAGGAACAGATTGCAAACTTCAAAATGGAAAAGATCATTTTAGGGAGGGAAGCTAGGCAGCTGTCAGGGATTCGGAATTAACATACATTTGCATAACAGATGTACAGTAAGGTGTCTATGACAGACAATCACTGAATATTAATGCTATAGACCACGACATCATTTGCGTAAATGCTGTCTGCTGGGTATTGAGGTTGGTATGCTCTTTGCAGGAGACAAAGGGCCCGAGACCAGAACAGATGCACCAGATACAAGGAGGGTTCTTAATTTATGACATTCTCATGAAAGACCTTGTGGTGTGATTTCAGATTTTATTACAAATAATTTGCAGATAAAGGAACAAAGTCATTATCTTTTCCTCTACCGTTAGTCTCCCTCAAAGGAAGAGTGTTCATTTGTGGATTGCCCTCGTGATGCCTCTGGAGAGTGGCATTCTCTATATGGAGTGGGGGAAGGGTGCAGAAGAAAGGAAAAGCTGTCCAAAAAGTCAACACGGCACCTTCAATAAAGTGGCGATTAACATGTTGTCTGACACCTGTCACTGAGCAACTCAGCCCTCCCCCCGCCTCGCCTTCATGCACACTTGAATAGAAAAGCTGGAGACCCAGGGCCATTTCTAAAGGTACTGCTTAGAAGGTGAATTATAAAACTCATTCTGTCAAGTCCATGCTTTGAACATATGCTGCATTGGTTTTATGTGCAAAGTGTAGAAACCTGGGCTCCCTTTTTGTTTTCTTTTGGGCTCTTATTTATTATTATTATTTTTTGCTGTCTACTGGCAAATCTCTACTATGCACCCTCCCCAGTAATTACAATCCATAACACTGTTTGCCTCACTGACCTTCCATTGTCTAGCCTGTGCCTGACTAGCTCGCTCAGCGTCATGCGTTTGATCAATGTCTGTTTGAGCACATGACACGTTCAAGACCTTGCTTGAACTCCATGCTGCCTCTGTCCTAGAGAAGCTGTCTGTCTAACAGTGACGGCACTCAGTCCACAAAAGTTTGCTGATCAGTGACTCTTCATTGCATTGGACGTTGTCATGATTGTGGAGATGGCACAAGAAATAACTGACATTCATTGCCCTAAAAACACATTTTCAAGGTGATGAGACAGTAAGGACTAAGTAACTAAGATGATAACAGGCACACAGATGACATAAGGTCATTAAGAGATCATAGTAGAGAGTGATATTTAAGGTGGACAGATTGATTTTATTTTAATCATAAAAGACTCATCTATAGCAACAGTTTTCCTCATACCTGAGTAGTGAGAGAACAGCAGCCATGTGGAAAATGCAATGCTATTCATGTGCAAGAAATCACAAGTGCAAAGTTCTTGAGACACAGCACAAGCATACACACATAACTGGACCTGCAGGAGACAAGTTGTATGCATTTCATGGATTGGTGTGGTACACAAATGTAAACAAATGTGTTAACAGAAGTGTGGTAGATTCAGGGGAGAATCAAACAGTATAATTGCTTGCACAGGCTAAGTTACTGTTCAGCAAAATAAACAATAGGAAATGAGTACTCAAAGGGGGATAAGGGTCAATGGGAAAAGTGTAAACAAATGATGGGAGATGTGAGGGAGATCTCAGTCATAAATATCCATGCATGGCTTCCAAAATGAAGAAAATTGAGGGAAAGCATGGAGATGGGAAAGATGATAACTTCTTTGTAAAACTATTTAAATACTATTATATACTATTTAAACATGTATATATATATGTATAATGGGGATGGGTAAGGACATCATCTGCATAGGGCAAATTATATAAATAATGTTTAAAGAGTTTTACAATAGTTCATATATTATATATAATGTTTAAATAGTTTTACAAATATATATATATATATATATATATATATATAGAGAGAGAGAGAGAGAGAGAGAGAGAGAGAGAGAGAGAGAGAGAGATGCCAGTACTGGGGCTTGAACTCAGAGCCTGTCCATGAGCTTTACACAAGGCTAGCACTTGACCGCTTGAACCACAGCACAACTTCTGGCTTTTTCTGTGGACATGGTACCAAGGAATTCAACCAAGGGCTTCGTAGAGCAAGGAAAGGCCATCACATTAGCAAAGAAGAAAATTTACCTGAAGAGTTTTTTTGTTTTTTTGTTTTTTTTCCATTTCCACAGTATAGCAAGTGTTTAGATATTCCAAAACAGAGAAAGTAGTATATGAAGAGAGTTTAGGTAGGCAAGAAAGCAGGACACCTCCTGAGAACTGCAATAGATGGAAGATAGGTGATACATAGACAGACAGACAGACAGACAGACAGACAGACAGACAGACAGGGAAGGGGGTTTGGTCTAGTGGTAGACTGCTTGCCTAGCATATGCACAAAGACCCAGGTTGGATTCCTCAGTACAACATACATAGAAAAAGCTGGAGTGGCACTGTGGCTCAAGTTGGTAAAGCATTAGCCTTGAGAAAGCCCGAAGACCAGTGTCCAGACCCTGAATTCAAGCCCCAAGAATGTCAAAAAAAAGATAGCTTGACAGATAGAGTACCACTAGTGGGAATGGATAGGATGGAAGAAAGTGAATGTGATCAAAGTACTTCATATATATGCAGAAATGGACCTTGTTGGGACTGCAGCAAGCATGGAAGAGGTTGGGAAGCAGGGGAGGGGTGTTAAAGGAAAGTGGTGGAGGGGATGGGCCTTATGGTAAGGATATCATATGCATATGCATAGGGGAGCCTGTTAAAATGAAATCCCCTTCTATAACTAACTGATGTTAATGAAGGTGTAGAAACAAACTAAAATGTAGTCTTTGGACCAGCAGAATGACAACTCCCCCTCTCAAATGCTAGTATATCTGATATACCCACCTACAATCACTACATTTTTACTTATTTTAACTAACTTTAAAACTATGTATCCAACCCTGTATGAATTATGTTACATATCTTTAATATGCTATTTTTTAACTCCTGCTGAGATACCTGATAGCATTGCTTCCACTCTATGGGTGAATGATTGTAAAGGTTTAGTGATTATTTAAATTTGCAGATATTATTATAAATTCTTATGTTAGGAAAGTCTCCAAAATTACAAAGGAAAAATTATGAGAAATTTTTCACGTACTTAAGACTCTTCCCTCAAGTGTGTGCTCTTACATGTCTGGTAGGAATATGTATTATATTTTTCTGGTAGAAAACTCCAGCTGTGGTAAGAGGAAAGATGGAGAATTTTGAATGTTTTGTATAGAAAAGACAAGAACAGGGTAAGAAAAAAAAGATGAAAAAGATAAAATAGGTGGCCTCCAAGTTCTGTAATCATGGATTGTAAGATTCTGAGAGGGTTCATGTTACATGTTCTATTCTGTCAAAGGTCATTGGAAGGTAGAGTCATTTCTCTCAAGAAAACAGATGTATTTTCTCTTTTTGTCTTTGCCAATCAATACACGCCTCTTTGAGGAGACCTGTGTTCTGAGGTACATGTGGAGAGGAGCAATTTGATCTTGAAAGCAAAGGAATAGGTTGGGAAATGGGTCCAAGTAGTTCAGTGTAGGATCTTATCAATAGGAAAGATTGCTCTTTCAAGAAGTACTGTCCTTGTTATGGCCAGTCCTATGCTTCAGACCCTTTTCCACTGTTTCCAAAAAAGAACTGAAATTGAAACCAGAACACTTGGTTGAATATGTGATTAAGCTAATATTTAAATAAAAATTATGTTTTTCAAGAAGCATTGGCTGGCTGGGCGTGGTGGCTCACGCCTGTAATTCTAGCTACTCAGGAGGCTGAGATCTGAGGATCAAAGTTCAAAGCCAGCCAGGGCACAAAAGGATCTGAGACTCTTATCTCCAATTAACCTCTAGAAAACAGGAAGTGGAGCTTGGCTCCAGCCTTCAGCTGAAGAGCTCAGGGACAGTGTCCAGGCATCCAGGCCGAGTTCAAGCCCTATGAACCACCCCCCCCCAAAAAAAGAAAGTTTGGCTATGACATTTTGCAAACCTTTTCCTGATGCATGTAACTGAAACACCTCCGTATATCACCTTTATTATAACAATAAAAAATTAAAAATTATAGACTAGATTGCAAAGCAATTATAAGCATACCAAGAAATATTAGTGTTTTAAGCCAGAATAAAGCTTATTTCTCATGCAAATCACAATTAAACAGAAAAACAGTAATTGTAGTTTTTCTTGATGACTCTCTTGTAGATGGTAACTAAAGGATGTAACACCTAGACTTTGTATTTTCTTAAGTCAGAATCACTGACAATATTTCATAGGCCTATTTCACAATCCTAAAACTATTTTTACACTATTTTTTTACCTCCTACTAACCAAAACTTTGTCAAATGACCCACAACCTGCTTTGCTGCGGATTCAGGTTTCTTTCATACATGGTCACGTCTCTAAAGATACATCAAAATATGTACACAACCCATCAGTGACTTCTTCACTTAAAAAAAAAAAATCCGTGGGCTGGGAGTTTGGCCTAATGGTAGAGTACTGGCCTAGCATGCAGAAAGACCTCAGCACCACATACATAGAAAAAAAAAAAAAAAAAGAGCTGGAAGTGGTGCTGTGGCTCAAGTGGCAAAGCTCTAGCTTTGAGAAAGCCCAAGGACAGTGCTCAGGCCCTGAGTTCAAGGCTCAGGACTGGCAAAAAAAATAATAATTCCTCTGCTTTTAAATTGCCAATCACTTTCTATTTTCCAAAACACTTCATAGTAAATTCTACTTTCTCTACTTTATTTTACCTTGCCATCCTCCTTTGTTTAAAACAAAAATGTTTCTTCTCCCATGCAAGCCTGGATTCTTTATATAAAAAACTAAATTCCTTTGCTTCTTATCAAATTTGTTGCATTATGTCCTCTTTTTCCTGCGTATTTCTGTGCCTTTATCTCTTTTGTCTACACATTTGTTCCGATCTCTCATTCTACAATCCCTTCTTGATTTAAACTGTACTCTGCCTATATGTGCAGATCAGTCTCTGTGGTACCTCTCATTACGCAGTCTTAGAAAAAGTCTATACTTATTCCCAATTTATTTCTAAATACGTATCATCATAATGTATCAAAATCTTAATCGTTTATATGTTGCCTGACAGTGATTGATCACTCGACCCCAAGTTCTACAAATGCTTGAGCAAAACTATTTTATCCCCACAGAGGCCCAATGCTCCCCAAAGGGCCAGCATATGATAATGACTTAATAAATATTTAGTGCATATCCAATAAAGAAATTCACTGTAATTGGTGTAAACTGATACTATAATGACAAAATAATAATAATAATTAATAATAATAATGGCAGTTTCTTTATTGAATCTGATGGGTAAATTTCTGTCTTACATTGCCTGAAGTATTCTGCTGTGTTTGTATCATTTTCTTTAAATTTCATGATTTGTTTTGATTCCAGATTTCTCTCTTTTAATTCCTTGATGCTTCTAATCTAATTCCTTACATTTTTGATAGTTCCTTCTCAATCCATACAAATGTCTGTTTCTTCCTTTTCTGTTCTTCTTTTTTGCAGTACTGGAATATTAACTTCAAGCCTCACCTTTGCTAATTAGGTGCTGTATCACTTGATTCACTCTATTAGCCTTATTTCATCATTTTTGATGCACACATTGTCAAGTAGAGCTGCTGCACCTTGGAGGTTTTTTTTCCTCTTCAGACATCCTTAGTATTCAAATTCAAAGAGTGAACTAACTCTCCTTATGGTTTTTCTTCCACCCAAATATAAGTTAGTCCTAACTATGTCTCTTGAGTTACTGTAGTCTAATGTTGCTAAACTGTCCAATATTGTGTCATTTGTACGTTATTTTTTAAATATGTTGTATTATTATTGTAGAGGTAATGTACAACTATGAAGTCAGGTAATGAGTACATTTCTTTTTGAATTATGTCACCCCTTCTCCCACTCTCTCCCAGTTTTTCCCTCTTGTTCCTACCCACAAGTTACACAGTTCATTTTCCACATAGCATCTACTAAGTACCACTGCTACATTTGTTTATGATTTGCCCTACCTCTCCTGTACCCCACTTACCTTCTCAGAGACAAGATAACAAGACAGAAGGAAAAGGCATGAAAATTAGCAGCAACAACAAAAATCACGGGTCTCCATTTCTTAGAGTTGATTTCATCAAATATTATTTTACACGGTCACCTACACATACCCATTGAGCCCTTGTAATCTGCTTCTATGACTATCCCCCCATGGTCTCTCTGTGTGACTGTCTAGAGACCGGTATAATTTATCATGTTCCAGTTTTTTGCCATCTAGTTTGTTTATCACTTGGATGTTAAACTCCAGTGGATTTGATGTGAATTATTTCCCCCACTTGCTCCTCTTATTTTATATAAAATAAATTTATATATAATTTTTATCCATATAGTTATCAAACCAAAAATTCCTACCCCTCCCTTTTGTTCCCACTTGCAACCTATCAATGACTATTGTGTTTTTCCCTCTATTTTCAAATATTAATTAAGTTCTTTGCTGTATCTTCACCTTGAAATCTGGAAAGCGTTCTTTCTTTATATCCTTGGTCTTAATCTGGCTAGATTTCTCATATCACAATCAATATGATCTTTATATTTTGTACTCTGACCTAAATATCTTAAAATATACATCCTTTGTATAATATAAAGTACAGCTTCCCTAACTTGACCCTTTCTAAGTTTTATCTCTCACCTTTTTGTGTCTCTTAACTTCATGATTAAGGGTCATAGCTTTCTGCACCCATCTGTTGTTTCTCACATGCATAATTTTGCTTAAAGAAAATTGAAAAATGGTGTTAATTCCTTCTCTATATTCTTTTTTTTTTTTTGCCAGTCCTGGGCTTGAGCTCAGGGCTTGAACACTGTCCTTGGACTTTCTCAAGGCTAGAGCTCTTACCATTTGAGCCACAGCACCACTTCTGGCTTTTTTCTATGTATGTGGTACCAAGGAATCGAACCCGGGTCTTTGTGCATGCTAGGCAGGCACTTTAACCACTAGGCCAAACTCCCGGCCCCCTTCTCTATATTCTTGAAGCTATGTCTCAAGTCTTACATCTTATAAAAAGTCTCTACATTCCTGTCCAAACTGGATTAGGTCTTATTACTCTGTGCTTGCACAATGCCTTGTGATTATGTTCCAATCCAAGCGGGGTTGAAAAGCATGTTGGATTCTGTGTGAGTGAGCCATAACTCTTGGTGATGTAAAGTCATTGAGATTAGGGGGGTTAATTTTTGGCCCACTGTGTACCTCAAAAAAATCTCATGTTAGCCGTGGATAGTACTTTGCAAATGAAGAATGAAAGCTAAGAAAAGTTAGGCTTCCACTCTATTCCCTTGTCAGCTCTCATGTTCATAGGAGCTATTCTTCTAGGAAATGTTCAAAGAGCCAATTTGACTCTTGAAAGGAAAGAAGCAAATTGTGAGGGAACCGCTTTCTCCGAGTATAGCAAACATCTGTAGAATTAATGAGGCTGCAGTCTGTAATCTGTTTTCCACTGTAGCAAGACTGGGGCTGTTCCATCCGAGCAGAGAAACTGCTGGGGCCTGAATTATCCATGAAGACCCTGACTGTTTGCCATTCAAGCTAGTCCACAGAGAACAGGATTTATACATTGAAATGCAACGAGGTCAAATTGGAGACCCTGCAAAAGCTACTGCCCTTTGGCTGCTGGAGCATCTGTGCCTGTCTGTGTTTGGGAATCATTTTTGTGCATGCTGGGGAGTAGTGCTAAAGAAATAGAGAGCGGTGGTATGCTGAAAGCTGTGGACAAAAAGATGCTCAAATATCCTCGAGAAAAGGCATGGGTTTACCTTGTCACAGCAAATGCTTGGTCCTTCAGCTGCAGCAAGGGCTTTGTACTGCGAATACTTTTGATAGTTGCCATATTTTGTTTCTTGATTGGTGTGTGATTAGTTGCTATGGAGTTTTCTAGAGTATGAACTCCTATGTTTAATAAATTCCCCACATGGTTCTGATGAAAAGCAGATATTAACCTACTTTGGAAGGCAAAAGTATACTCAGGCTGAGATACATAATTCTCCATCCTCATTTACTTCTTGAGACTCAGAACATATCCTAATCGCAAATAATCAAATGCTCACAGCAGCAAATGGATTGGAGAGCAGGAATACGAAAGGCAAGGTCTCAGAGAATTCATCCTGGAAGTGTATGGTTGTATGGGCAGCAATATCGAAATACTACAATAGCAGCACTGCAGGTGAGCACAGAACAAACATGAGGAAGGACATGCAGACTATGTGAGTGAAAGCAATGGACTCACACTGGCCGTTACTTTGGCTTAGATCCTAATAGCTTTGACTTTCTTATTCTGGGTCTTTTTTCTGTTTCTGATTCTCCAAACTCTCTGGCAATTCTGTAATCCTGCAATAGCCTTTTGAAAAATTTCTCTCTTTGTATCAAAGAAACTTATGTATTACTATTCATTTGTTTGGCTGGTAAACCACTTTGTGCACATATCAGGCTAAGGAATGTTGAAAAGCAATGATTAAATGATTGCTAATGATTTATATGCATGAAATTGTAAACAGAAATGGTCTCAGGTTGTATATATTGATTTGCCACCTGAGATCAGTGGTTCTCAACCATAAACACTTTGGTTCATATGGAACATTTGGAAGGAAATGTTTGATTGTCGTAATATGGCAGTGTGCTATTGTCTAGCAATTCAAAGACAAGGATATTTCCAAACATAATACACAGACCCTATTTTCATGAATCATCTGTCCTAATGTGAATCACATCAAGGCTAAGATTATGTCAAGTTGAATAGAATTTAAACCAGCTAATTCCAAGACTGTTTTCAAACCCTTAGAGTTTCTTAAAGCTAATAGAGGAGACATTTAAACTATTTTTCACATTTCATATTAATCTATGATTGATTTTTGTTTCTTTTGGAAGAGATAGTAAATATATTTTTAATATATTTATATCTGAAAGCTGCCATAAAGACAATGAATGGAAGAAGCTGAGTTGAGCAGTAAGAATTAGCAAGAGAAAATAAACTGGGCCTCAGAGACGTCTCTGAGAAAATGGCATTTAAACCCAAACTGGACATAGAACATTCTATGCTAAGGGGAAAATTTGTGAATGAAGGATTCATACATGAAAGGACTTGATGATTAAAGAATCAAATGGAAGCCAGTGGTGTTTTGGGACCGTAGGTGAAGAGCTGAATCTTCCACCTGTGACCCACAAAATTATTACATTTCTGGACAGCATCTGTATGGCTACTTAATGTGTTAGTTGCTCTTCGTGCTCCTAAAAATATGACTGGCATATTACCTATAGGTTAATCATTAGAGACAGTGCATCTGGAAG
This sequence comes from Megascapheus bottae, assembly GCF_031878675.1. Classification (NCBI taxonomy): domain Eukaryota; kingdom Metazoa; phylum Chordata; class Mammalia; order Rodentia; family Geomyidae; genus Megascapheus; species Megascapheus bottae. The sequence continues at coordinate 54,107,675 of NC_143521.1, forward strand.
CACTCGTGGTCACTAGACTTAAAAAATCTGCAACAAATATTGGATCCTAGGTTTTTCTGATTCTCCAACTATCAAACAAAATACAAAGGAATTAAAGGTGAGGATTAGAATTAATCAAACAGCCTTAATCAGTCATCTGTACATAGCCACATTTGGGTATGTGAAATCTTTTGAAATAACTGACATTGCAAACAGCTCAGACCTGGTGAGGGAACAGTGAGGAGCAGATAGAGTAAGTACACCGATGATCTTAGAGGTGAAGAGACTTTGGAGAAAAACAGCCCTATGCTCAATCCTGAAATTCTGCATGACATCAGCACAATTTATTTAATGTGTTTAAGCAGCCATTTCCTTATCTCTAAGGCAAGAATAATAGATCTGATTGCCCAAGCATGTCATAAGCATTAAACAAGGTGATGTATAGAGCATTTAGCATGAATCCTCACACATAGACAAGTACTCATTAAATGATAGCTATTAGTATTCCTAATAAATCCTAAATAAAGATTGGATGGGTAATTGATTTCTCTCCATTATTTTTCCTGCACCCTAACTATCAGATCATTTAGCACTCACATGCCCCACGAAGTCAGCAATGTGATCAGTCTCATAAATACAGACCACTACCTTAGCCACTGAAACTTAGGCGCTAACAGAGCCCTTGATTTTAAGTATGGTGGATACTAATGGCTCACGTCTTGTAACAAAAATATCTTCAGGCTGCAATTGTGAGATAGCACTGGAGCTAAGCACTTCCGTTGTGCCTTTCTACAAACGCTGTGAAAAATTACAAGGCTCGAGGTTTTTCTGGTTATCCATTTGTCTCTTTCCCATCTTGCAAGTGAAATAAGTACTGCCGTTGCCAAGCAACAGCGAGAGGATGGAAGCGATGGTGCATGTGTAATGGGGCACTTTGGGCGTGAGGGGTTTAGTTCTAGAGTTGGCCCAAAGGCACTGGAAAGGAACACTGAAGAATGTACTTTTCCTTCAACAGCTAGACCATCATGTCATTAATGCAAATCCTCCAATAATTAAAAGAGCTGTATCTACCAAGCAATCCCATCACCAGCATCCTGTGAACTGTGGAAAATCCCCAGAACGTCAAAGCATAGAAGCTCTTGAGAGCTGCCATTTGCTCCTTAGTACTTTGGCCTGAACCCATGTGATTCCACAAATACAACAACATCTCTGATGGAGGAACTGGAGTAAAATGTGGACTCTGAAAAGAGTATGAAATTCAAACTCCCTACAACAAATATGGGTCCATCCTATGGAAAAAAATGGAATATGGTTTGTTTATGCATATAAGATAATCTTGAAAAACAGATTGGAAGGGAGAATAGGAGAAAGAAAACACACGATTTGATCTTGGAAGTTTTCTGTTGTTTCACATTCAATCATGAAAATTAGGAATGCCTCTGTTACCCTCCCTTACTAATTGTAGTCTAATTTCCCTAATACAGAATAAAATGTTCCAGATTACATGGGAGGAAGGAGTGTGGCCCAGCAGTCAAAGGCCCAGGTTCCAGAACCACACTGCCTTAATTCGGATGTCAGCCCTCTGATCTGATCTGCTGATCTTCAAGGACTTCTGAAAGGCCAGTGAAGCTGTGCTCTCCACGGGGTGCTCTCATGGCTTCTTTGGAATTCTGTATAGTATCCTTTTGTTTGGAACCTTATAATGGGTTATTCTATTTCTTTTTTGCTTCATGCCTGAACTACTTTATAACATATCTTATGGGTTTCTTTATTTATCTAAGAAACTCAAGAGATGGCATAGCTTTCTTTATCTGGACACACATATTCTACTCTCTAAATGATGAAACTGATCATCGCCTGGCCTGACATCTCAGGCCTACTATCTCTTCTCTCTCCATATACTGGTGCCAACAGACTCATTTTTGGAGGTATCAGTAGCATACTTTCCGTGAAAGCCAAAATCTTTAAATTACAGAAAAAAATACAGTCCCTAGTCATAACTGCATGCCTTATTTCATTTGTACCTACCTCATTTATCCATGAGATTACATACATTAAAGTGTTTATTAATTTCCTTTAATGTGTATATCTGTCAGTTTCTCAATCATAAATCGTCCCCCTATCCTCTGACTTTTTATCCTGCCTTTTTCATTAGAAACTAAAGTATGTGCGTAACATATATATATGTGTGTGTGTGTGTGTGTGTGCATGTTTGTGTGTACATCAATACATATATATTATATATGCCAAATAATTAAAGGATTAAAATAATAATTTTCTAAATTTGGAACAACTGAAATTAACTACTGCCAATATTCCACTATCCACATTGTTCCCCCAAGCTCAACCAATTTGTTTAAACTTGTTACTAAGACTATTTATAAATACATATGCTCTCTAAAATTATTTTCACCTTTTGTTAATGAATCTTTCAGCTTTTCACTCCTCTTCATAAGTCTATCTCAGGATGTTTTCCTCTGTGAGTGTCTCTGTGTGTTTGTGCTTTGCACCAACCCAATAGCTGATAAGCTAAGCAAAGGGTGGTAAGTCCAGTGAGTAACCTACTAATTCTAATGCGAATTGTGACTTCTGCGATCTCTGCCCAGGATTCTTATTTGACTGCCCAAACACTAGCCTGGAAGGTTTGACTTGGAAAGTTGGCATGAGTTAAGGAATAAATAGAAACCCTGAGAAAAGGACTGAAGGAAAGGTGCTCTATGCGACGAATTCCCTCAAGTCCAATTCAGGACTTCTTGAGTTCTGTGGAATAGATGACGTTCAGTTATTAAAGGAATATTTTTATTTTGAAAAGTCCAATAATATCCTTCTCTTTGTTCATTTCCTTCTGGAATGAATAATAACACAAGAATATGAGTCCATGACTCATTTTTATTAACTACAAAGTGCTGACAAACTTGCCAATTTATTAAATTTGCCCGTGATCTCCATAAACATGTATTTTACTATTTCTTCATGCAAGACAACAACTTAAAAAGAAAAATATGGCTGAGTTACCCCATATCTTAGTTGCAGAGATGGGACTGACATATACATTTCCTTTTTAATTGGTATGCATTAAATTATAGATCACAAGGGGTTTTCACGATATGTCCATATGTATGTATAATATTCTTGAATCTTTATTTTTTGCCAGTTCTGGGCCTTAAACTCAGGACCTGGGCATTGTCCTTGGACTTTCTCAAGCCTAGAGCTCTACCACTTGAGCCACAGCACCATTTTATTTCTGGCTTTTTCCTATGTATGTGGTACTGAGGAATCGAACCCGGGACTTTTGTGCGAGCTAGGCAAGCACTCTACCACTAGGCTAAACTCCCAGTCCAATTTTTGGATCTTTAATGTTACTCTTTGTCTCTTTCTTTTTCTTCTCTTCAGCAGTCTTCATTTACATTTACATTTGTGAACTTTGTTGTTGACTTAGAAGTTCGCAGACATGACTGATGGATGTTCTGATCACCTTCTTAATGATTAAGATCTGACCATCCTGAGAGATTTTTGTCATCTGTGTTGCAAAGTAAGTCTTATTGCTAAATTGTCTCCTGTCCTCTAACCAGCTAGTCCAAAGGGCTTCAGCCTCATCTGTTATTGACAGTTTTGTATATTTGCTTCTTTCTTATGGTCGTTTTTTCATATACTATTGGATGTTTTCCAGCCATTCTTGCTTCAACCCACTACATGCCAGCTAGCTCTCCCAGATTAAAAAAAACAAAACATGTCTACTGCTGTGAAATGTTCCCTGGGGAAGGAAAACCACCTACAGTTGAGACATACTGACCTATGTCTATATTGTGGCTAGCCTGCTTTATATAAATATATATTTATTTATATTTTATTATATTTTATTATATTTTCACAAATGCAATAAATTTCCATGGAGTTTCTACTGTTTAGATAAGGATATAGGTGTTATTAGCTAAATATTATTTCCAATTTTTATCTGCAAAAGAGTTTGTGATATTAATGCTATTCCTGAGATCAGAAATTTAAGGTAGTGGAATGTAAGTATTTTTTTCTCCCAGTGTGATAGAGCAAATGAGAAGTGAGGCCAGAATTTAAATCCAAGCTCTCTAACTTCACAATAACTTAGCCACTCCTATACACAATTCCCCAAACCACTAAAGCATAGACTCCCAGAAGAGTTTTGTAAACATGTCAGGAACGCTCTTACCATCTAGTCTGAATAACTCACTTTGAAAAATAGGAAAATCATCAAGGTATTCCGTGAATTGCCTCTTTGAATATTGAATGTTGAGATAACTTGAGTGGATGGAGTCAGAGGCACAGCTGCTGAAATGTCCTCTTGGGCAGGCAGGCTCTACCGGGCTGCGGGGGTACTCATTTGTCCTGGAAGATGCAATTCTTTCCTCAACAAACCACACTCCTCTTATGTCACCCATGCATCCTGACACGGGCCTGTTCTGTGGATTTGGGGCATCTTCATTGCAGCACAGAAACAATTTTATTCATCTTCCTTGCAAAGCTTAAACATAATGGAAACTCTATCAAAGCTGCCTGAATGAATGAATCCCAGGTAAATTGAGAACCAGGAGATGCAGGGATGGGAAATACAATGAGCTCGTAGCAACACAGGCACAAATGAAAGCCTGTCAACCTAGCCACTTATAGAAAGTGTTTTCTATTATCCAAACAGGAAGCTGCTGGGAGCATAGTTCATGGGTTTAGAGCAGCAAATAAAGTAAGAGAAAATTGGCCCCAAATCAATAAAAATGGTCTGTCCTCTCTTTTCAGTTTCATAATTCAAGCTGTGCCTGACCCAAAACCACCCAACTCAATTCCACCCTCATTTAAGACTATTACTTGCCTTGTTAAATATTCAGGGCACTGCCCCCTCCGGAAAGGGCATGAGCACTTTAGCACCACAAATTGATCTGCAGCTTCTGTATGCACAGCCTGTTGAGAAAGATTAGAAAACCAAGCTCCTGCCCTGACACATTTCCCAGACGCGAAGCCGGCAGCTGGAGGAAATCAGGTAGCCTCCTGTTTTCTGCACTTGCGGGATCGCTCCTTTATTCCCAGGATGAATTACTGACTTGGAAGGTTTCACAACCTATCTTCTCCCTTCTAATTTTTATGTTGTCTTAGGTGATGGTTTGGGGGGATTCTCTTTGTGTCACAGGCATTGGTGTCTGGATAAAATACTCCATGTGAAAGAAGGAGAAATGATTTTCCCATGATTTTTCAAGGGTGTAGTCACAGAAATGAGGTAGTTTGGGGAATGGACTGAATGAAATGGTTTGAAGTGAGGAGGTAATGAGTTAGGTATTCTATTGGACCTAACAAGTGTCTTCCTAGAGACACTTTGCCAGACTGAATAATAATTCAATTGATAGGTAGCTATGCAGAGCAACTGGAATTATTCATTGACTTATGTATTCATTCAACAAATATTATCTTCCTACAATGTGCTCAAAAATAATGAAATGCCTAGAGATAAAAAATGAATCAAGGAAGCACAAAGTAAGCAGACTAACAGAAAACAGTATAATATATAATGTTGTAGAATGTGTCAGCATATAAAAATATTTTATTATGTAGTGTAAAATATGTAATTTTATGTGATTTTAGATGATGCACACTATGTTACTCTGCCAGATCCCTCAACAACATACCATTCATAAATTCAGCTTCTCAGTTATGAGAAATTAAAAGAAATGAATTTTCTCACTTATGCAATCTAAGATCAGTATGTCAGCATGGGTAGTTTATGATGAAGGCTCTTCTGATATATTACTGCCTTAAGATATTCTGGCATGAATGAGAAAGAAGGCAGAGGAAGAAGAAAATGGGATGAAGAGTTCATGCAAGCTCTCTGATACTTCTCTATTCTATAATCTTATTAGTGTATACTAACTGGACCAGGTGATGGGACTTACTATGCGACTTCTCTTTTTATGTGGAAACTCATTTGATCCTGAGGTCTTCTAAATCTAATTATCTCCCAAAGTCCATACCTCCAATGACCATCATAGTGAGTAAGAGTTGGGAGGTTACAGATTCAGCACAAATTTGGGAAGTACACACAATTTATTACCTCACAAATATAATTGCATATTGTATAATGTGACATGACATGATATAGAAGTTTGAAGCTGAAAAGACTCAAAGACTGAAAGAGGGATGACAAAAAATCAAAGAAAGATCATTACAGGATGTAACACAGAACCCCAAATGTATTTCCCAGTTCTAAGGCTAGAAGCAGAGCCAGAAACTGGAGAATGATTCAAAAAGATACTGACTAGCCAGGCACCTGTAATCCTAGCTACTCAGGAGGCTCAGGTCTGAGGATTGCCTTGGAAGCTAGCCCAAGCAGAAAGGTCCCCATGAGATTCTTATCTCCAATTAAACACTCAAAAGCCAGAAGTGATGCTGTGGCTCTAACTGGTAGCATAAGAGCTCAGGGACAGGTCCAAGACCCCGAGTTCAAGCCCCACTATGGAACAAAAGATACTGACTACACATAGGAGAAGGATCCAAGAACAAGCTGAGAGGCAAAATGACTGAGGATATGTAATAACAGCTAATTGACAGGGCAGTAAAAGTTTATATGTGAAACTTGCATGTAGGAGCTTACACAAAGAACTTAGCCTCAAAGTGGTCATGTTATGAGTGTTTGGTCAATGGGAGTTGCTGATATTAAACATACCCACCAGAGATGGTGATGCACTTCTGTGCTCTCAGAGCTCAGGTGGCTGAGCAGGAGGGTCATGAGTTTGAGGCTGGCCTGGGCTATGTAGTAGGACTCTATGTCAAAAAAAATGAGTTCATTTCCATAAGCATCACTTTATAGGATATATGCATATATATACATATATATACATATATATATGTATATATATATATATATATAGAGAGAGAGAGAGAGAGAGAGAGAGAGAGAGCTGTTGATCCCTTGTGATCTCTTCTAAGAATAGCTTCCTTTGGTCTCACTATGTGAAAGTTTAGCATCCTATTTATCATGTCCAAGGGTAATTATTTGTTCTTTACTATCCATTGGGTTTACTTGTAGATTTATGGGGGCATTCTAATTATTACAAATGAAGAACACCATATACATATACCCCATTTCATTCTATCTGACATACTTCAATGAATATAATTTTTCCAAGTCTTTCCATTTTCTTATGAATTGGGCAATATCATTCAACCCCTTAGGGGCATCTAAGCTGATTTCATATATTAGCTATAGTAAACAATGGTATTTGCTGTTCCTTTTGGTTATTGTTCTTTTTCTGCTTTTTTCCCTTTTTGTCATTTTTAAAATTTCTCTACCCTTTGTCTTGTTTCTGATTGGGGTTGTGAGACCTGGGAGAAAATGACGGTGGGGTGATACTGTTCAAAAAGAAAATGTACTCGTTATCGGAAGGTAACTGAAACCCTCTGCACATCACCTTTATGATAAAAACTAAAATAAGAAATTTTTTAATGTTCCATCAGTATATCTTGTTGGTCCTATATACTGCACCTAACCACTCCAAAATGGTGACCAAGATTAAACTCAAAAAATGACTGTATGAACGTGGGCTAATGATTTAATCTCTCCCTTCTTCAGCCTCTTCAACTATAAAGTGATTCAATCTCAGAGCATAGAGATATCACTTGATTTGTAGAAACACTGTGAGAATTTGTAAATCAAATGCACTTTTTAAAGGAACCTAGACCCTAGCGAGTGGTATTTTCTGAGCAAATGTGTGAAATCTGTGATTAGCACTTCTTGCCTGGATCTTTGCAGTATCCGCATCTGTTTCCTCTTTTCCTCCTGGATCTCTTCCTAGGACTGTACAGAACTATATTGTTTTTAATTTTTGTTATCTTTCAGTTGTTGTACAAAAGAGGTACCATGAATACAGTGCACCTTGATCAGCGTCCCCCTTCACCAATCTCTTCCCTTTGACCCACCCCTTCCCTTACTTTTCTTAATTTTGAAGTATATACAAGGAATACTTGACTGCCTCTCTCCTCACTCTTCCCTTCTTCATTCATCTTCCCCTCTTCCCTTGGCAAATATCCATTTCCTGGTATTCATTCTTCTGGGCTTTGACCTGGAGAATTATTCTATTTGAGCTCTCCTTAGAGTCTGTTATACTTCAGTGAATTCATGTGTAACCACTTTCATACCATCCAGGGTAGTTACTTGTAGATTTATGGGCACTTTCTAGTTACCACAAATGAAGGAAACCATGCAATCTCTTCTTTCTCTGAGTTTGGCCTCCTTTAGTTAATACCATTTTCCAAGTTTTTCCATTTGTTTATGAATGGTACAATATCATTCTTTGCAATAGAAGAGTAAAAATTCATTATGAATTTATACAACATTTTCTTGATCCATTTGTCCATTGAGGGACATCTTGGCTGATCTTTCTATTTTTCTTTCTTTCCTTCTTTCTTTCTTTCTTTGCCAAGTTTGAGTGTCCTTGGCAGAAGAATTGTGTTGGGCACAGGAAGAGGGACATTTTTGGAGCTGAGATGATCAGTATCCCACAGACCAACCCTTGACCATATAATATATATAGGCAATGTAGGCCTGCCCCTGTGGTTGGAGTTCATTCTGTCATCCTCAAAGAAAGACTCAGGGTTCAGAGCCCCAGTTTTTCAGGCCACTCGTCATCTTCAGGGATAACTTGGAAAGTCTAAAAAGATCATTCACAGAGGCAGAGGGCAGGTAATCTGCATGGCTTAGCAATTTAAGCTTTCCTTTAACGATCCAGTAAATCACCATGAAAATCTAAATGCTTCTAAAATATGTTGACACTGAGAAAGTACAGACTCCAGAAGTCTCCAGAGAGGTGTTATTGGTGATTAGTTCAGGATGAGCCCTTCATAGGCAGGCACTTTTACTTTCCACTTAGGTCAGGGTGCAATGGGAAGAAGGTGTATTTTTTTCCTCTGCCCTTTCATGCAAAATAGTATTGTCTCTCACAGGCAAGGCAAGGTAAAGTAAATACTGGAGAGAGGCTGGGGCGGGGAGTAGAATGAGAGAATAAATAGCTCTCGAGGGATTTTTCTAACCAGAACTTCAAAGAAATCATAAGGCTATGGGTTTTTAATATTTATATGTAGAGTTAAAACATGTTACCTTCCAAGTTTTAATTCATGCTCTCTTGTTTATTAAAGCTTATCTTCAATTTCATGCTATATTCAGCTACTATCTTCTGAACTTGTTCTGTGTATCTTATCCTTGGGATTAGATAACAAGAGCTCCCATTCGGGGCATGAAGTCTTTAAAAGGCCCTTGTATATTACATATGTTAGAAATAAATTTATCAGAGGAATATACCATCACTTCTACTTCTTGATAGCCAGTTTTCAGCATCGACACCATCTGACTGCTAAGTCTGAGCTTCCCTCCCGTGCACGTCTAAGCACCACAGAGCAATGCTGATCCCTGATCTCTTGTCTTTTGAAGGAAAAGTCAGTGCATCCAAATGCCAGGAAGGTTTGCAGGTGTGCTGTCACTGTCGCTGATGGAGACAGATGCCTGGGGGGACTAGAACAGGAGAAACACCAAGCAGAAAAAATATATATTAACTTGTGAAAACCTGTCCTCACAGACAGTACAAGTACAACAGACTTGTGGAAAATGTGTGCAAATCATTCATTTCCTACCTTATCTTCCTTACTGTAACATATTTACTCTTACAGCTCCAAAGAAAGATGTGGGAATTACAAAAGTTTCACATCAGCTTCACAGTGTTGCTAAGGAACATTTTCTTATACCCAAATACTCATAACTAGCTAGAAAATACATACCAAAAAAGCAACCAGTATTAACACTAAAAATATGCTGACAATTTAAATTTGGAAACAGTTACATGGTTTAAATTTAATTATTTTATTTTATTTTTTTTGCCAGTCCTGGGCTTGAGCTCAGGGCCTGAGCACTGTCCTTGAACTTTCTCAAGGCTAGAGCTCTACCACTTGAGCCTCAGCACCACTTCCGGCTTTTTTCTATGTATGTGGTACCGAGGAATCGAACTAGGGTCTTCGTGCATGCTAGGCAAGCACTCTGCCACTAGGCCAAACTTAATTATTGTATTTTTATATTACTAAAATGATATGAAATTATATTTTAAATTATATTCTCAAAATATTTGAGAATTTCATCTAAAAGTCCCAATTAAATTATTTCTAATTTTCATAATAACCTACTTACATTTTTTAAGAAAATATATGTTGTAAAATTAATCCAGTTGTAGTTTATGCTTCATTCTTTTAAGTTATTTAGGCAAATTCTAATTCCATGGGGAACAAAATGAATAGTATTCTTTGTAAACTTGCTCCTCAGTTGCAATTATTCTTATGTGTAAACCTACAGTTGGAAAAAGTTGATTTTTTTGTGACCTATGGGAATTTAAATAACACAAGCACATTGAATTGAATCTACTTATCAGTTATAAAGTTGCAGGTTCAGGAATCTTTTAGCCTCAAACCATACTGAAGAAACTAATTGCTTTCTGTTGCTTCCATTTATAGTGATCATTTTCATTATTATTTTTTTTTTTTTAGAAAAGAAGCAAAGTTCTCCAAGAACTTAACCTGATGTGCAAGTGAATCTGGCATTTTGTTCTGTGGATTGTTAAAAGTAAATCTGTAGACAGAAAACATTGCCTCTCTTTGCTCTGATGGAAGGTGTGTGTACACAGATCAATAAGTAATAGAAAGATTAAATCTGAAAAGGATTCTGTGCTCCAAGATCTGCCATTTCACATTGAGTTGTATTTTACAACATTTCCAGGTAGAATTTGATTAGTGGGAACAATTGACTATTGATTCTCATTTCTCAGCACTCAGTAGAGCATGGAGAAAAGTCTTTGCTAATTGAAAATTCTTAAAAGTATGTTCAAGCAACATGGCCTACAAGACTGAAAAGTTCTGCTTTGCATACCATAAGTGAAAAACCTTGGAACTATCTTCCCTACACCCAACTCTTCCCACCTCAAATGTCATAACACCTGGATGTCAAACCTACTAACTGACACCTATGAGTGCTCAATAATGAAGTCTGTGTTGGAAAAACAATGTATTCACAATTACCTTCCACAATTTATATCTATAGCACTGAGAATGTAAAGTTACCCTTTCCTGTCCCGAACAAGAAACTAAAAGCATCAAATATGAACATGTTAGGTAGATATAGCAGAAAATAAAAAATATGCATAGAAATTTAATAGACTTGGGCTTTTATATCCTAATCAAAAGCCATTTTTTTTTGTGGGTCATATGGCTTGAACTCAGCCTGGGTGCTGTCCCTGAGCTCTTCAGGGACCCTACCCTTGAGCCAAGCCCCACTTCCCATTTTTCTAGAAGTTTATTGGAGATGAGAATCTCAGGGTCTTTAGTGCCAAACTGGCTTTGAACCTTGATCCTCAGATCTCACTCTCCTCAGTAGCTACAAACATGAGCCACTACACCCGGCCTAAAAAAAAACTTTTTTAAAAATAACTTAACCTATTTGAGGGTCATATGAAAGTTGCAATAGCCTCCTATGCTTATTGTGAGGTTTAAATGAAGTGCTAAATGAATAAATAAAAAATTGTTTATGTAACCATAATTCCTTTGTACATCATCTTTACACAATAAATAAATCTTGATAAAAATGTAAAGTCAATATTGAGTATTTAATATGTTCATAAAAATGCTGTCTGCAGCATTTTATTGAAATAACTTAGAGCCATTTTTAATTTCTATACTGGGTTAAGTGTTCTATCTTTTTACTTATTCCAACTTTAGGTAGCACTGGTTAAGAATTCAATAAACACATGGCAAACCAAACTGGAACTCAGCCATGTTGTCTGCACTATAGGTTCTTGCATTAATCCAGAGTATGGGGCTCCATTCACATGTGGAAGCACCAACTAGAATACAGCTTTTATCATTCCTTTGACATCTACTTTATACAGAGGAACTTTCTAAGTAAAACACACACCAAATTTTTAGAAATTTATGATGACCATGTAGTTTGTGAAAGTTATAATTTATTATAATGACAATAAAAATCCATTGGTTATGCTTCAGTTTTGATCCTGTTTAACAGTCTGTTTAATTCTACCATTGCTAACTCTATTCCCTTGATGATAATTGACAGTTTCCCATAGTGTGATATATATGTATATATTGCATATATATAATTACACAATTCATATATGTAATTATTCTTTAATATTCCTGGTCTTCAACATAAGGCTGCTGTATGCAGATCATGCATGTCTCTAGCAATACAAGAATAATCCTTGTCAATATTTCCCAGCCCAAAAGTATGACAACATTTAACCTTGAGAAATAACATCAAGACATTTGTCATTACTAACATCTTACATCCACACCAAAAATACACGAAGTGCCCTTTGTTCCCTGATCTGCAACACTTTGCACTGTGATTCTTTAATTGTGCTAATCCAAATAGGATCACTAAATAAAATGCCATTGTGCCACTGTGAGATTTTTATATATGCATTTTGCATTGGTTTCCTATTTCTGAAATAAATTTTTAGATCTCTTACAACTTTTTTATTGAGCTACTGGTGTTCTTGTCATGGATATACATATACAGGCATACATGCATATCCTTTCATAAATAAAAAATCCCTATATTATCTTATTTTTAAATTTTATTTTATTTATTTTCAATTGTACAAAGTGCCATGTAACAGAGCTGGTTATGAATACCATGCATCTTGATCAGTATCACCCTCTGCTCCGTTCTCACCCTTTCTTTGACTCACTTCTTTCCTACGTTTCTTTTTTTTTAATATTTTACTATCTTAAATAGTTGTACAAAGGAGCTGCTATTCAAGGAAAAAGTTTGTGAAGACAGTGCTTCTTATCACTGTCACCCCTGTCAATATTCTCACCTACCTTTCTGAACTCCTCCCTTCCCCAAATTATCTTAATTTTAGGTTATGTATTGAATTATCTTGCCTTTTAACAACACAGTTTATGTGTATAATATATCTATTTATCTATATACATATATACATGCATATGCATATGTATTCCTTTGCAATTCAATAAATTCCTTATTTTGATTTTTAATTTGAACTTTTAATTTATATTAGGGTTTTGTAATGAACATTGATTTTTTAAAAAACTTTTTATTATACATTTCCATTACCATGTAATGGTAATGGAAATATAAACATAACTATATAGACATAAAAACCTATGACTCTATAGACATAATGTTTTATTTCTTAAATTAATATGTTTCTATGACATACAAACCCTTAACCTAATTTTGATTAAGTTCTAAATACTAAGTCCCAGTGATTGTAAGTAGAGATTCCCTCCTTGAACACTTGTTTGTTAAACTTGTCATTTAAAATATGATGTAAAAATCAACGTTAATAAATTCTTTAATAAAAAAATTTATTTTACAATTCAATTTATTTTAACTGATACACATAAAACTTAGGGTACTATATAAATATTAATGTATATATTTTATAGTGTTCAAATCATACTAAATCTATCTCCTCAACATTCATTCTTTCTTTCTTTCTTTTCTTTTGTGGGTCATGGTGCTTGAACTCAGCCTGGGAGCTGTCCCTGAGCTCTTCAGCTCAAGACTACCAACCTACCCTGGAGCCAAGCCCCACTTCCCATTTTCTAGAGATTAAATGGAGATTAAGAGTCTCAGGTCCTTTTGTTCCCGGGCTGGCTTTGAACCTTGATCCTCAGACTTCAGCCTCCTGAGTAGTATTTCTTTATAACTAAATATAATTCCATTCTTTTAATTTTGTGAAATATAAAGTTCATTGTCATTATCAATACTCATCTTAATATTCAATAGCATGCCAGAATTTATTTGCATCTAATTACCCATGGATTCATTACAATGTATCACAGAAAGAACAGTCATTTCAATAAATGATGCTGGAAAAAATAGATAACCATATGCTGAAGAATATAAAATTAAACTCAAAATGGATTAAAGAATTTAATATGAAACCTAAAAATTCAAGGCTATTAGAAAATAAGACAGGGAAAAGGACACAGGACATTTCAATGGTCAAGATTGTTGGGGAGGGGGGAGGATTAAATCACCAAAGCACAAAATATAATGCAAAAATTGATCAATAACATTGCATCAAACACAAATGTTTCTACTCAGGATAACTAACAGTCAACAAAGTGAACAATTTCCCAAACAGTAGATAGCATGTACAAGCTATCATTCTGGTGAGATTTTAGTATCCCCAACGCATATGGAATTGCAAAGGTTGAAGATCAAACAAACAGCTTAATTAAATGTAGTCAACAACCCCAGAGAAAAATTCTCAAAAGAACATAGAAATGTGAATGTAATGTATAAATATAGGTTCTACATCACTAACTGGAGAAAAACAAAGATCCTGGTGAGAGATTACATCATTCCATTATGAATGAACTTACTAACAAGACTAAAGTATATCCAGAGCGATGTATTGATGGTTCATGCTACTTATTCAAGCTACTTGGAAGGCTGAGACTACAGATCATGGTTAACAGTCAATCTGAGGCCGGGAGTTTGGCCTAGTGGTTAAAGTGATTGCCTAGCATGCACGAAGACCCGGGTTCAATTCCTCCGTACCACATACATAGAAAAAAGCCAGAAATGGTGCTGAGGCTCAAGCGGTAGAGCTCTAGCCTTGAGAAAGTCCAAGCACAGTGCTCAGGCCCTGAGCTCAAGCCCAGGACTGGCAAAAAAAAAAAAAAAAAACGTCAATCTGGGAGAGAAAAGTTCATGAGAATCCCTCTCCACAATACCCAGAAAAGATTAGGTATAGCTCAAGTGGTAAAACTCCACCTTATCAAGCAAACTGAGCAAGTGCAGGGTTCTGAGTTCAAACCCCAGAACCACTATCCCATAAGAAAATAATGGTTACCAAGGATGCTAGGTACAATCTTACAATCTGGGTGGGAATGTACATTAGTATAGCCATTATCAATAATATCAGTAACCTCTAAAAGAGTGTGAAGATTATCCTAAAAGCTCAGTGGTAGATCTTCACTGTTATGGAATGGCATCACTAGAAGATATATATCCAATTAAAGTGAAATTAGCAATCAAAAACTACATACAACACTGTTCACGGCAGCCAAGAAATACCAGCAACCAAGGTGTCTATCACCCTATGCATAGAAAAAAAATATGGCCTGTGTATACAGCCGTAGATATACTGATATTCTGTTATTTTAAGCAGCATGAAGGTTGGGGATTCAGCTCAGTGGGAGAGTAGTTGCCTGGCAAATGTAAGGCCCCTGAGTTTGATTTTCAGCTCTGCCACAAAAAGAAGAAAGAAAAATGAAAAAAAAAAAAGACAGCATGGATGGAATTGGCAATCTTATATTAAGTAAACCAGGAATAGAAAAACAAGTGCTGCATGAACTCACTCCAAGAGTTATAGGCAGAAAAACAGTTGCCAGAGGGAGAGAAGAGGAGAGAATAATAGGAGAGCGTAATAAGAGGGAATTCAATTATATTTTTGTATTTTGTACTGGTACTGGAGTTTGTACCCTGGGACTGAATAGTGTTCATTAACATTTTGCTCAAGGCTAGAACTCTGTCACTTGAACCACAGCTCCACTTCCACCATTTTGGTGGTTTATTGGAGATAAAAGTAGCAGAAACTTTTCTGTCAAATCTGACTTTGAACTGTAATCCCTATAGAATATTGGGAATACAGGAATGAACAACCAGTGCCTTGCTAATTTTTTGCCAGTCCTAGGGCTTGAATGCAGGGCCTCAGCACTGTCCTTCAACTTTCTCAAGGCTAGAGCTCTACCACTTTTGGTTTTTTCTATGTATGTGGTACAGAGGAATTGAACCTGGGTCTTCATGCATGCTAGGCAAGCACTCTACTTCTAAGCCAAACTCCCAGCCCCGCCTAGTTCACTTTTTTTTAATTGTAATGTATAGAGGGGTTACAGCTATATTCGGCAGGTAGTAGGTGCATTACTTCTCACACATTAATACCCCTTCTCATGCTTTTGACTCCATTCCTCTCCAAGCAGATAGCTAACTTTTTATAGCATCAGTTTACTGGGTCTTTTCTTCTCCTCACTGGCTCCAAAGTGACTCATATGTATATTAATGTCAAAAAAGACTAAGTACAATATAAATGGTACTCAAATCTAAATTCATTGTAACCTCTTAAAATTCAAACAAAGCTCAAAATAAAACACATTATAGAACAGACTACAGTGAAAAAAACTTATAGATATCAGCAATTAACACAGAACATCAATGAATGCAACTTTTAAGCTGGATGATGGTAAAATTTTTACCAGTAATTTAAGAGAGAAATTTTAAAGCACAGTTTGATTCATCTATGGAAATTTAGTATAAGAAATAAGTGATACAACAGGAGAAGAAAACCACCGTTTAATATCTGAAATATATTTTTATTAAAAATATCATCCCTGACTTGAACCATATGCTAAAATCTACTTCAAACAGGTTAAGGACTCCCCACAAATACTCAAATTTTAAAGTCCTGAAAAGCTAGTATCAGTGACTATGATTTAGAACTTGGGATAAGTGAATATTTCTTAAAGTTTCAAAATCATAAATCATCATTTCATATTGCTATTGGGAACAACTTTCATGATTATTTCTGATAAGAATCACTGGAGATATTCCTCTTTGTATATTCACAGACAGCTTCTCTAAATCTTCTCATTTTTATCTTCTAGACTCATAGCATTCAGTCCCCTCACTAGCTGATATTAGTTTTCAAAATGCATATGTATTGTTATAATACTATTACAATACTCAATCCATAAGACAAAGAATCAATCTAAGGACTTTGTTACCTACTAAATATATCACCCTTGCCTATAAATTGGGAAGGCATGACTATAATGACAGGCTAGGCCTATAGGTCTATTAGACAACAGAAATTAGGTTTGGCTAAATCCCATTTTTGCATGAACTCCACAAGCTACTAATGTACACAGATAACCACTAGAACTCTTCAAAGTTTTATGCAAATCACATGCTCAATGGTCTTAAAAATCTGTATGTTTATCAAGAACATATTTTGCTGGCTCTCAAAGATGTTTTCATGACATTGCCAGGAGGATATATACAATATATTTGTGAATGCAAATTACCCTTCAGTCAGCTGGCATTGGAATTGTGGACCAATTCGATCTTCAAGCGTGCAGAAAACTTAGAATGTTAAGGTACATTAGTAGACAACCTCTGTAACTCTATTGATATTCATTAATCAAAGTTATACTTGTGCAATTGTGTCTGTACTACATTTCCAGATTGTGTGGGCACAGATTCATGCTTCTAACTTCCACAGAGCCTTGGAACAGAAGAGAAAATATTCAGTGCCGTGATGGCGCTCATATGAACCATGGACACACATCTTCATCAAAAGAAAAAGTTAGTGGTGCTGTTGCTCAAGGGATAGCGTGATAGCCTGGAGCTGAAGAGCTCAGGGACAGTGCCCAAGCCCAGAGTTCAAGCTCCACAACTGACTGACAGAAAAAAAGAAAAGAAAAGGAAAGGAAAGCCTAGATGACAAAGGGCTATAAAAAGGTGAAGGTTTGAGATACATCTAATAAAAGTAGATAGAAAGTCAGAGATTAATGTAAATCTTTGTAGGAATGATTATGAGTCATTTATCTCATTTATCTGGATTTTCAGATGCACACTTTTGTGATATGTGAATGAACTATGCCAATCCCCAAATGATACTTCTTATGGAGTATTATTTACTAAAACAAGGTAATCTATATTCTGTATAGTTTTACTCAAACTGTATTGATGCTTGTTTGACAGGGAAATGTACAAGTGGCTTTGACTGTTATGCATGAGCACAAAAACATGAATTAGTCACCAATGAGGCTCAAGCAGATATCACAGTGGCTAAATGAAAATCATGGCAACACTAGAAATTAACAGCAGCAGTCAAGGCCTGATACTGCACCAGTTCATAGCTAGCTAAACTAGCCAATCATCTGGCTGATTGCTTCCATCTTTGAAGTGGTAGTAATTTTGTTAAAAATTATTGCCTACCTTGATCTATCACCATTTTTCTGTAATTTGTAGAACTCCGGGGCTGGGCGCTGTCTCTGAGCTTATTTTTGTTCAAAGTTAGTCCTCTACCACTTTAAATCACAACTCCACTTCCATTTTTTTTTGAATAGTTTATTGGAGTTGAGTCTCATGGAAACTTTTCTGCCAGGATTGGCTTTGGGCTGCAAGCCTTAAACCTCAGCCTACTGAGTAGCTAGGTTAAAGATATGAGCCACTGGTGCCTTCCCTTAAAACTGGTTCATGAAATGAAGGGAAAGTATCAATAGATCTGGTGTCTGATGAGATCTGCCTTCTGGTTTGCAGATACCCATATCATCCCCAGTCCTCATTTGTAAAGAGGAACGAAGCTGTCATATGTCTTACAATCCTACCATGATAGCTTCACCCTTACGACTTCATCTATAATCAGTAACCCATCTAGCATCCCTTTTCAACTGAGGAACTCATTTCATGGCAAATTAAGTAAAATGATGCTTTCTTCACATAATTTACTTAGCAATCTAATTCTTCATCTATAAGCATTTGTCCTAATTGGATTGCAGAACTCATTAATAGTTTCCTCCCCTGTAGCTAATGTTACTATTTAAATGCTACTCATGGAATTAGCCAGAAGAAAACACTCCTCATTCTAAACATTGTATTACACAATGTCACGTGTGGTTTAAACAAATACTCTCCATATATTGTGATATTCTCCAAAGACAGAGCATACGGGTCTGGGAAACAAGTAAAGGAAGCATTGTGGTGTATGACAATGCACTCAGGATTTCTTTTCTTGGCTCACATATTCATCATTCTGTAGCTCTTTTAAAATTCCAATACTATCCTTCCTGCGCAAGTTTGGATGTTTTAGTGATGATACTTTAATGATTCATTTTAAAAATAAAGTTTTTACTTATTTTCCTCAGTATCTTACAGCTATCCAGATATCACCAACAGCTTCTACAAATTTTATACCCTTTTCTGTCTTGTCTACCATTTGTGATTTCTCCATTTATTTGATTGGGAAATTCTAGGGGAAACTAGACAGCATGTCTCAGTTTCCCAAGGTAAAGACGTTTTCAGGACCATGGACAGCGTCAGCGCAAGCCATGGGTGAAATTGTTGCCTTAGTGACTGAATCTTTCTTTTCTGCCCCCTTTCCTCTTTTCTCCAACGTCTCCAGTTTCTCATGAAGATTAGAAGTATGTGTTCCCTTGAGGTTTCCACTCCCATTGTAACCTGTTTCTGCTTTAACAATTTTGTTTAGATAGAATCTCTCATGCTTGCCTCAGACTGATTTTCCTAACTCTAGCCACCCAGATAGCTGGGCTTATTGATAGAATATATCATTATGCCTTGTTTATTGATTGAGATACAGCCTGACCTCCAACGATGGTCCTCCTGTACTCTGCCTCCAGAGTGGCTGGGCTGACAAGTGTATGCCACCACACATAGCCTAAAACATCATTTATATCTACAGTTATCCATTCCAAGAATCTATGAATGAGTAAGGCTGACAAGATAATCTCAGCTGAGAGCTAACACATTCTATTTGAGTCACTTTTTAAAGCTTTTCTATCAGTTCTGAATGTTATTCTCTCAAATGTTGGGTAAGTTATTTCAAACCATAAAGTTTGCTAAGATTTCTTTTGAAAGAATTGCCTCTCATGTGTCAATTTCATTACTCAGGGGGGCTGTGACTCCAGGTTTTCAATATCTGGTGGATATTGTCTCTGTTAACAGCCAAGTGCTTGGTATGTAGACATAGATATTTGCAATTTTCTTATATAGACATAGCAGTCAATGAAGATAGAGTTTTATATTCTCTTGGTATCTGAGGTGTGCAGTAAGGATGTAATATTTTCTTGTGTGTTTATTGATTATTTAATTTGATCCTATATTTGCTTTTTGTTTTATGTTTTATGTTCTTTTTACTACATTTTCTACTATTGGTTTTAAATCTGACAAGGCATCATATTACAATCTATTTACCTGCAAACACAAGGCCTATGCAGCAGCCTGTTTTATTATGCTTTCCAAGATGGCACAATGAAGAACAAGCTTCGTTACTCATTAATGCTTGTAAGTGAAGATTATGTAATAGTTCTTATCAAGTATAGGCTCAAACCTTGAGGACAATAAGCCTCACTGCTGAAATCATCTGAGTCTCTAACTTCTGGAGTGGGCATGTCTAATAGTAAACACACTGTCTTTCATGTGTGGTGAGACTGGTTAACCTGCAGATACACTACGTTCTGCTATTCTTCCATCTTTTCTTGCTCATCGGGATACATTGCATTGTAACCAAGAAAAATGTCTTTTTGAGAGGATCTCCATTTAGAACACTAATCAAAGGATTAAGGTCAACTAGATAACATAATGCAATCAATATACACTGGACAATGAAATATCTAATAGTGCCCTTTAGACTACTACACTCAAAAAGCTTTTGCAAAATAGAAAATAGGATAAAACTCATAATTTCTACACATGATGGGAGAAACTTTCAAAGATATTTCAAATTTTCTTAGGAGTTAATCCAATGATATTCTTCAGTCCTTGATCAAAGTCAAATATTATTGAGGTAAGGAGAAATTATTTCAATAAAGACATAGTCATTGAGTGTCGGTGGTTTCCTAACTTTTGTTAATTTGTTAGGAAATACTAACTGAATATTTTAATTCATAACCTTTTCCATTTCTTACTCATATGGATCCACAAATGATATCATTGTACTATTGTTTGGACTGGAAAGTTTCACATGTGCAATGAATTGCATACTATTTATTACATCACCAACATAGTGATGCTAGCACATAGACAATGATAGAAACACAAACTATAGCATATCCAGTGTCTGAGTGAGCACATGTACACGAGCATACACACCAAACCCTACAGCGTATCTAATCTGACAGATTCCTTTACTACTATACTGGTAACATTGCTTAAGGTACTACCAACAGAAAATAATTTATGTGTAACTCTCATGATTAATGCATAAATTAAGGAGATAGCTGATGTAAGAGACAAAATAGGATGTTAGTGATATTTGAAATGTATTACACATAATTTAACTTATAATGGTTTTTTAGATATGAGAAAGGAGTCTGGATATAGTGACATATGTGTCAAAAAATATCAAGACACTATCTCAAGAACAAAGCACGAGTGAAAGAGCTTCAATAATAGAGTACTTACCTATCAAGCCCAAAGATTGATATCGTAGTTACTCGGGAGGGGCAAGACTCCCAAACTTCCCTTCAAGGTCAGATCAAGTTTCCAAAGACCTAAAAGCCTCCTCTTTGGGCATCACCTCTTAAAGGTTACCTTCAACTAATTGCACCACCCAAGGGCCA
This sequence comes from Megascapheus bottae, assembly GCF_031878675.1. Lineage (NCBI taxonomy): Eukaryota > Metazoa > Chordata > Mammalia > Rodentia > Geomyidae > Megascapheus > Megascapheus bottae. The sequence goes on from NC_143521.1 coordinate 54,129,062, forward strand.
GGCCCTGAGCAACTGAATCTGTGAAGATACTTAAAAGGCAAGATATAGCATTGAGCATTCATTGCTGGAACTGCTATTTTTGAGCTTAAGAATCACCAGTATTGAATCCATAAGAAAGGCCTGGTATTAAAGAAGACTGTGGAAAACAATGCCAACATATGCGTCCAAGTGCCTCTGTTACCACTCCTCTATCAGTCACAAGACTAAGACTTATTACAGGAAAAAGTGACTTCAAAAATCCCAAAGATTAAAAAAACAAACATGCATTTCTTACTCTTGCTATATGTCCACAGGAATAGGAGTGTCTTTTTACCATGAGCCACTCAAAAGCCTCGGCTGAGATAGCAGCCAGACTCAGCCATTGTCAATCAACACACCAGAGAGAATGAGAAGCTTGAAAGTCTCACACTGGTACTTGAATGTTAGTCTCATCTCATCTCTGTTCATACAGTGTTCATATAATGTCCCATAAACTCTCAAAGATATCAGAAATTCTATTCTTCCTCAGACACAAAAACAAAATCAGAAATATTCAGGAAAATAGAAATTACCACCACTTCCACAATACATATTTATTATGTTCACTCTATTTTTACTTATAAACAAAAGCGTTTTGGACTTACATTAAAGCTTTTCTGTGGCAAGTACAGATTCCCCAAATGAAAGGGACTGTTTTTTCTTGGTAGATACTTATATTTAGAAACAAATATAAGACATCTCTGCTTGTACAGATGTGTCTATTTTCTATTCTATTTAGAGCCCGATCCAATTATCAACGATATTAGCAGAGAGAGAGAGAAAGACTCAAGCTTTCATAATTATATCACACTAATCCCTTGGTTTCCCCCGCTGCCTGTCATGTGCATAGTGGCATGCATTTAGAAAGGAAAGAGAAATGTTTCCTAAGAGCTGATCCCACAGTATTCCATCCGCCCCAGACGTAACCTTCTCCTCCAATAAACTTCATTCTCCGGAGGCCAGTTGTTTCATGAAGCTAGATAGCCCAGGATTGAGAGCAAAAAGGGCCTGAATTTCCTTCCTGGCTGAAACTTTTAGTGGCTATGGCTTGCTTCTTTGTGCCTTCTTTTCTCTGTAGAGAAGACTTGTTTTTTAAAAGAGAGGATTGACATATACACTGTGCACAATACAATTTTTATTATTACTGTAAAGGTGATGTACAGAGGGGTTACAGTTACATGCATGATACAATTTTATATTGTTCCTTCAGCCTTGCCTTTTTTCATAACTTCCCCTACAATCTCTTAACTTTATTGCCTATGTAACTTTAAGATTCACTGTTTGCATATGTACACATGAAGTTACATTATGCAAAAAAGCTGTTCACTTATTGCAGCAATTTTGTATCAAATACTATGACAAAAAGAAGTACATTTTACAGATGAAAACATCTTGGAATTCTAAATAGTTGCATAATGTCTAACTTGTTTAGCTTCAAGGTGATGAAGAGATTCACAAAGTCTTACTGTTAGCACACATTAAGGATTATTTCAGCAAAAAAAGAAGCTCACTACTTAAATTCTACTCACTAAATTGTCTGTTTGCAGCAACTGTTCAGCAGATGATTTTGGATGAAATTTTTAATTTTCATTACATTTCCTGGGAGAACCTAACCCACTGTCAGTTGAGTACATCTTATTTAAAATACTCAAGACCAGAATTGTTTTGAATTTGGGAATATTTATATATAAATGAGATAACTTGGTGTTTGGATTCAAGTTTAAACATAACATTCATTTACATCCCAAATTCATCCAAGACAAATGTTCTGGAAATAAATTCATACAAAAAGTTTAGTGCACCTGTGTTTTGACTATGACTCAAATTTGAAATAGTATCAGATGCATAAGTTCACAAGTATGGTATTCTAACATTGCTCAGAATGTCTCAGATTTGGGAGCATTTTGAGATCTAGGTTTTTAGATCAGGGAGGCTGGATCTAAATATTATTATAACTGTGAAGTGTCTCCATTGACTTAAGCAGAAACCAGCCTCAGAAAATATAGGCTGTGCCTAACTCCCATGGAATCTGCCAACTATTCTGGCAGAAGAGCTCTCTGATCTTTCCCTGTGTCACTGAATGAGTCTATATAACTGTCTTGCTTGTAATTCACAATAAATTGTCTTGGTTATGACTTCACCAAAACCAGCAGACTCAATTTGATTATTCCCATTCTTGTTTCATAATTACACAATTTCTTTTTTAAGTGCAAATGATAGAAAAGATTGTAGTAGGAAAGTAAGGTGAGCTGCTCATCTCATGTGCTTGGAACATCCATCATACCTGATAGATTTTCATGATTGCTAGATGCTATAAATATTCCTCCCAGTTTGGAATGGCCAAATTGAGGAATAAAATCCAAAGCAATTATAAAGGAGCTGAGCTATTTATAAACAAGTTCACAAAGTAGATGCGGGTGATCTTGGAGAGGTAAAGTACAAGCTCAAAAGTATGCAACCAAAGATGGACATGTAGCTACTCAGGAGGCTGAGAGCTGAAGATTAAGGTTCAGAGTTAGCCTGGGCAGACAAATGCTTGATATCTTTATCTCCAAATATACTAGCAAAAAGCCAGAAGTAGAGGTATGTCTCAACTGGTAGAGTAACAGTCTTGTTTAAAAAAGGTGAACATTGAGTTCAAGCCACAGTATTAGCATACAGACTTATAAAAATATACAATGATGAATAACTGAGAATGTGGCATAGTTAAACAAGTTTTCAACTGGAGAGACATAGTGCAAAGAGAGTGAAAAAATATTTCAAGGGAGAAGCCAGACACTGATGGCATATGCCTGCAATGCTAGCTACTTAAGAAGCAGAGATGGGTTGTGGTTTGAAGACTTCCCCTAGGCATGCAAGTCTATGAGACTATTATCATCAGTTAACCACCAGAAAACTGGAAATGGAGCTAAGTCTCAAAATGGTAGAGTGCTAGCCTTCAGGAGAAAAGCTCAGGGGGATTATCCTGTGTTCAAGCCACAAGACTGGCACCAAAAACATATGCATGTATATTTCAAGGGAAAATAATTTCACTCTCTAATAATTAAGAAAAACAAATGAACAAAATAATATATTTGAGAACAGTACAAATTTTCAGGCAAATTCTGTACAGAAATGAAGAATAACATGTCTTGATTCCATCCATCTATAATACAAAAATGATTCACTCACTTCCAAAACAATGAACTCTGCTCAGTTCAGAATTTGTTTATTCTATAAACTAGCTCGTGACTGTGATTGTAACTTCAGCAGAACAGGAAATACATTCCTTTCAGAACTGTAACTCTTATTTTCCTTACATTTTCTCAAAGATGCTCTCTTTAGCTCTCCACAGTATGTCTCCCATTTCGTGAACTCACTGAAAGTGGCCTTTACTAAGTCTGAATCACCATGAGTGAATGCGGTCCTTCTTTTCTGGTATTCTGAGGCTAGCTTCTACCTCTCTAACTCTCACCTCTGCAGTTTATCTACCATTGCCTCCAAGAGAACACAGTCACCTTTCTAGGTAGGCTGTGTTCTAACAGACCTTTACTGGCAATGCTCAGCTAACGAGGCATCAGGAACCAGGCCTCTCTGATACACATCTTACATACATATGTTGTGAGCATTGTGTACATAAGTACTTGTATGTGTGCATGTGAAAGTGATCTAAAACCATTATTAATTTTAGCCATCTAAAAATCCATACCAAAAGACATTTTATTTATACAAAAAATTATAAAATACAAATTACATAGATATAATCAAAGGGGATTTGACTTGCAGAAGTCCTTCTATAATAAGCCTAAATATACCCATGTTAATTTGACTAGAGATCTTACTTGCATGACAAGAAGAACCCAGAACGTTCATCAAATTAAAACCATGTTCAATTGAAATCCTATTTGTACATAAACATAATCACACCAGTCAAAACAAACACAAGTGTTAAGGACTTGGTAAACACTATGCAAGAGGAAAGAAGAAAAGAGAGAAAAATCAAGTTTATGGTTAAAAAAAAGAGAGAGAGAAAGAAGAGGCACAAGTCTTTGAGATACAATGAGCCTTGTGTCCGGGTATCTGTAAAAGATAGTGCTTTTGTTGTCTGTGATGTTAATCTTTGTTAAATGAGAGCAAAGTCCAACCTTAAAGAAGAAAGAAAAGGAGAAACAAGGGAGAGCTAGGAGAGAAAGAAGGGGAGGAGAGAGAGAGAGAGGAAAGAGGGAGAGGGAGAGAGAGGGAGGGAGAGAAGTTAAGAGGGATAGAAAAGAGAAAAAGTGGGAGAGAGAAGAGAGGGAGAAGGAAAGAGAGGGGGTAGAGAGAGATAGAAAGAGAGGAGAGAGGGAGAGGGGGAGAGAGAGAGAGAGAGAGAGAGAGAGAGAGAGAGAGAGAGAGAGAGAGAGAGAGAGAGAGAGAGAGAGAGAGAGATCTTTCCAGGAATGGAGATACAAACAAGCAGCAGCTAAAGGGGTTGGCAAGCTATAGAGGCAGGTGTGCTTGGCTGTAGAACAAATATTGCCTGCCAGGCCCTGGCATCTTTCCAGGTGCATGTGTACCATGGAAACATGTGACAATGTTGATAAAGACAGACAGAACGATGGAGAAGTGAGAAGACAGAATCAGAGTCCTAAACACAACCTGGCCAATCTGACACATCTTCAAGGCTCCTCCGCCTCTCCACTGCTAGACCTTTGATGAGGGATTTCAAAGTGCATCTCATACTTTGGCCCAGTTTGGGGGACTCAGTTTATCATTGTGGAGAAAAGATGGACTTTGGGTTCAAACAGATGTGTGTCCATGACTTAGCAGCTGACACACGGTTGTGTCATCGTCCAGAGTTACCATAGCCTCATAAGAAAATGGACACTAGAGGAAACTTTATGAGGAAAAAAATGAGAATACACATGCACACACTTGGTACACAGAGTGCGTGCAATAGATATTTATCATTTTCTTCCTTGGGAATCATAAATTCTTTCTTTGTCCCCATCCAGGTTGGGTCTTGGCTGTCAGTTGTGGGTTTCATCTTATGTAAAAGGCTTCTGTACTGTTTTTCTTCCCTCTTTAATCATGGAAGGTGGTAGCACAAAATGGAGACTCACAAGCAGGGATTCTGGAACAGAGAGCAAAAGGAGCAGGAATTATCCTGGTTTCTCTTCCTGGGAATATAGTACAACCTTGGGATGACCTCTGAACCTCAACTGTGTTCATTAGGGTTCCCTAGAGAAACAACCAATTGTGTTTGTTTATTTGCTCTGTGAGTGTGTAAGACAAAGATTCAGTTCATCCAATTGTCAAGCTAGTAAGTGCCAAGATGTACACCTCACAAGCTATAGACCTAGGAGAACCAATGTTAGAATCATTTTTCTGAAAGTCAGCCATCAAGAGAGCTGGGAAGAGTCAATGCTTCCCTTTAAATCCAGGTGGAAGAAAAGGCTCTTGTTCCAGCTCAAGATGGCAAGGCAAGAAGTCACTCTTATGCTGACTCTCAGGGGACTGGGCTGTATTTAAACATTCATCTGGTTGGATGAGACAATCTCATGTGGAGAAGAGCCATTTTCACTACTCAGTCCACTGGCTCAAAGTCACACACACACACACACACACACACACACACACACACACACACACACACACACCAATAAGAAATGCTGGCACCCTGCAGTGGTTGAGTTGACACACAGAATTTATCATTACCTCCATCATATGACATGAGAGGAAGAAAGGGAAAGGAGCAGATCCCCAAAATATGGAAATCTGTTAGACTTTAACATCCTCCAAGAAGCAAGGTAAAACATTTAGATTCTAGAACACGCTTAGAAAGAAGGAAGCACTATGAAAACGACACCTCGTGACATAGTATGAAGAAAACCAGACATGGGATTTCTGAAGATGTGAACCTTACCATTTCTTTATTAAATATATGCCTATTAAGAGCCAGGCATTTTACATGCATTATCTTACTAACCCCTCACAGTGACGCTCAGAGCTTAGCTTTAGCAGATCTATATAAGGTGAGTTAGCTTGTTAGTGACTGTGATGAGATATGCCTGCCAACAGAGCTTCTCCTTTAGCATTATGGCTTTTTCCTTTGTTCTATGGACTGTGTCCTGGTGTCAAAAATATTACTTAGAAAAAGGCAGGCCAGTCTCTCACCAAACATTTGTTGAAAGATCATCTTAACTTTTGCTTTTGCGCAGCTTTCTGTCTTCGTTTGGTAATCCTACTCAAGTGTGGGCCTCTGTGTCTGAGTTAATGCTAAAGAGAGATAATTCCTTAGCCTCAGCTCCATCAGTTAATGAGAACTGGACATTTCTTCTCTAAAAGATTAAGTTTTCTCTAAAATAGTAAAGGACTCTGACATTCATAACCTTTCCCCCCATAAAAATTTTAGTGCTTCAAATCTACCTCTCTGTAGGATACTTCAAATATATTCACATTCCTGCAAACAAATAGCATCCCACACACCCAAGAGTTCTTGCAATGGTGATAACCCAGACAGCAAAAGCCCCCAGGCTTGGGTCTGAATTCTGGTCCTCCACTGTGTGCTTATGAATTTCAGCAAAACAAACATGTCATCTCCCCATCTATAGATTTTGCCTGATTTTATCTAGCACCTCGCATTACTTCATAAACTCAGTATGTTAATTCTTGCAAAATAGGCATGCCCTGTTTGGCTAGTTCCATCCCTGCCTCATGTCTTGCATTTTTGGCTTCTTACACATATTGACTTAAGAAAATACTAGAACCCCTCCCCTCTAGACCTGCATTTTCTGTTCATCTTGGCCCAAGCTGCTTTCTCCATGGTCATTCCCTAGTCATATTCCACCCTCTCTTGTAAGAATTTTCCCTTCAACTTGAATTAACACCCAGAATATCCCAGTGTATCATTTCCAAGGTGACTCCACCAAGTAGAAAGCAGAACACTTGGAAAATGGCTCCAGGCTTCAACTGTACAAGTCTCACTCGGAAATCTCTGCCTGTTGTATGTTTTCTTAATGACTTTCAGTAGCTTGGGGGATGTAGAATTCAATCTCCACCTATGTTCACTAATCCTACTTTTCTAAAACAAATATTAACTCAACTTATCTGATAAAACAAGTACATCAAGTCTTTTATCAAATGAACTCAGAATAGAATGTGTAGGCAGGACAGAATACTGAATGGCCAGGAATTTACCTAGCATGCACGAAGACCTGAGTTTGATTCCTTGGCACCACATCCATAACAAAAGCTGAAAGTGGTGCTATGGCTCAAGTGGTAGACTGCTAGCCTCGAGAAAGCCAAGGACAGTACTCAGCCCTGAGTTCAAGCCCCAGGACTAGCCAAAGAAAAAAAAAGAATAGAATGCTGAGAATCTGGACATGAGGGACGTAGCATTATTGGAAAGACAGGTCCAAAACTTCTTTTTTCATGTAGTTTCATTCACTCTAGTTCATATCTTCCCTGAATTATCTCTCTGCAGGTAACACCAGGCTGATAAGGCACAGAGCACTGGTTCTATAAAATAATCAGGGCTAGAAGGCCTGGTAGAAGCTGCCCTGCTTTCAAGGTTAAATTCAAAATCTGCCCTTGCTTGTAACCAATTGTGAACATCAGGAAAATCATTCTGTAACTGACTTAGTATGAGTCATCAGAACTCTCCAACCCCCTCTTCCCCCAACATAGATACCTTGCAAGAAAGTCTCCCTGGATTTTCAGGGATGGAGAAGTGGGTATTTGGCAGAATATTTTAAATAGAGACACTCTTATACAGGGATGAAGCATAGAAATAAATGTGAAATGGCTGAACCCCCTGGCTATGAAGGTCCTTTGTAATTATATTGTGGTCTACTCTAGTTCTACTACCCTAACAACACATGTACTTGCTACATGGAGACTGGGGGCCAAGAAATAACACTTGTACCTCTTAGCTTTGTAGTTAGTCTCTCAAATGGTTGAGTATTTATTGTCAGTTGTCTCTAGAGGTCTCCATCTTCCAAAGGATGAGATGAGGTCACTTTGATCAGCAGGGCACCAAGGATGTCATGGAGAGTGGGCACCCACTATCTAGTACTGGTAGGAAAAAAGAGAGCCCCAAGATCACAAAACTCTCCAAAGGGCATTTTACAGCATCTGATGAAAAATTGGCATGCCAGGATCCCCTGTGTTGGGCTTCACCTTAGTAAATGACAATAGACAGTGGATAGATCTTTGATTCTTCTCAGTAAACACTGTGGCAAGGCACAACCTTTAGAAATGGTTAAGATATTCCAGATTGAACTGTACCTCTGAAGATATTTCCCTGTATTGTTCCCAATGCTTGAGCATCCTCCTGGGTTCATGCCACACTAAAAACCTTCTCTCTCTTCCTTCCCAGGAATGTGAGAGTATAGTGAGCAAGTATTTTTGAAGGGACCATATAGATTAAGACGTCTCAAAACACCAGAGATCATTATTAGCTATTTCAACAGGTGCCTTAAGGGGTTAGAAGACGAAGTACTCAGGACCCCCAGTGCTTTACAAAGTGCAAAGTCCTCGAGAAGTGGTGAAAGACTATCATAAAAACAAATGCACAGAGGATTGTAGAGAGAGGCAATGGTAGACTAAAATAATGCAAATATTTAGGAAAATGCATGGGCTATTAAAAAGTCAAAACCAAATGGGACAATTATAGAGAAGTTAAAAATGCCTTAGAAATCTTTAAGGAAAGTCTTTTTTTTTCATTCTCTTTCTCTGCAGGGACTTACAAAAGCATGCTCAATAAAGCATCATTAAACCTGCATGGGCCTAATGAGATAACTCCACATCATCTAGTTATTAAACAAACAAAAAGGTCTGTTCTAATTTACCAGAGAGCTCTCCAGCTCACACACCTTCTCCCGAGCTCAAATTAAGGAATTAAGTAGTTTGACTTCTTGCACCTCCCTCTATTCAAGTCTTTAACTGACAGAGTTGGGGACAGAGGAGGTAAAAAGGGGCATATGAAGGATATGTTTTCCTCATCAGCTTCTATTTTCTTTTTTTGCCAGTGGGTCTTGAACTCAGGGCTTGAGCACTGTCCTTGGGCTTTCTGTGTATGTGGTACTGAGGAATCAAACCCAGGGCTTCATGCATGCTAAGCAAGCACTCTACCACTATGCTATGCTCCTAGCCCCCAGCTGATTATCCATAAAGAACAAACGAACTAGCAACACATTTAAGGGTTCTAACCAATTTTGAAGCTACAATATATAGTAGAAACATTAATATTAAAAATAACTAGACAGGAAAATGCAAAGGTACATGAATGTCTATCCAATCATAGAGCTTTTCTTCTTTCATGGGTCACTGTTAAGTGTATTTTCATAGCACAAATAAATTATTTTTAAATAGCCTTGAAAAAAGTTTAAAAGTGAGTAATCAGCCAACATGTCAATGGTCCATTGGATTATTAAATTGATAATGGTGGTAAGGAAAGGTTTGTTCCTGACAGTGTAAATCATGAACAAGAAGCAAAAGGCAAGTGTTTAAGGTACAGATGCTGTTCAATAATGATTTCTTTACATTGGAGAGCTCTGGCAGTGCTCTGTCTTTTGATGTTACTTCAGTGGAATTAATCATGAGGATTCTGTACTCTGAGACTTCAGCCACATCTCCTGCTCTTCCCCTTCCATTATTTATTTTTGGATGGATAGATTCCTTTCTCTTGAGCTCTTGCTAGGCTTAGAGATTGCTAGCTAGGCCAGATTTGTCTGTCTCAACACTGTTACACCTTGGGCTCTTTCACACCAAATATTGTGGCTCCATCTCCATTTGTCTATAGGCACAAACTTAAATTTCCTTCCAATAACCAAAGAGTTTTCTTCCTACCCTCATGGCTCTCATAGTTCAGTCACTTTCCAACACTCAGTGTATTCTTTGGTCCTAAAAAATACCTTTCACAGACTACATTCAGTATTATCTGTCTCAAGCTGGCTTTCAGCTCCTGCAATTCTAAGGAAAGTGATGAGTGGAAAACTCATAAACATACAAACAATTGCCTGAGGCAAGTGGACATTTGCAAAACTCTTCATTCCGAGGATTCAATTTGCCTAAGTCATGTCACTCATACAATATAAAGGTGGAATACTTTCTGGAATACTCCAGAAAGAATTGGTCAAAAGGGAGGAAGCCAGGATGGGTGACTGCAACCAGTTTGCCCTGGCAGACAACAAGCCAAGAGAAAATTGGCCTCCTCACCCTGTACTGTTCAATGACCTCTTGGTAGCCTGAAACTAACTGACCCTGTGAAAATGGCTACTAACTCACATGACAAGTCAGTATTAACATTGTCCCTCAAATCCTTTGTTAAAATTTTACCTGCACAACATACCTGAAATCCTAAGGATTTCCAGAGAAATCTGACTGACCTTTAAATTAAGGGTCCTTATTTTGTAAAATTTCTCTAAGTCCCTACATTCTGTGGCCATTTTTGTTTTTGCTGTTGTTTGTTTTCTAGTGCATTAAAACAATCCAAGCGAGAACTTTGGACTATTACTTCATGTCCATGCAGTGTCTGTACATATTTTTCAAAGTGATTGTGTAGCTTCTTGCACCTTTAGCCTTGTATAGCTCCAGAAGCTTTCTGTGAATATATCCATTTAAATTTTGTTGTGCTTTGCTCTCAGCCTCTAATTTCCATCCTGTCTAAACAAAACTTTCCAAAAGCTGATTTCCCTTCCCTATCCAGCTTCCTTTCTCCCTCACTTCCAACAGTAGCTCTAAGTCTTCAACTACTTCTTCCATGGGTCACTTTATCTTTCTGGTTGGGGTCATTTTGCTAAAATTCCTCCATAATTCATCCCAGCTCTTCTAAATCATGGTTTCTAGACTGCATTTCTGATAGATATGCTCTCTCTTCCTGGTTGTAAATGTAGTGAAAAAGGAAATATGGATCCTGGAACACAAGAAGTATTAAGTATTGCTCTGAGCCAACTCTTGCAGAATAGCTCTTGAATCACAGAGTCCCAGGAGTCTTGCTAATCTGCTCGTTTCCCTTTTTTTTCTGAAACCTGAGAAATCTGGAACATAGAAACCCAAGCGCCTTGTGCAAGGTTATGTGGATGTCAAATCTAGAATAGAACTGATGCGTGCTTGGTTCTTGTTTATCTGTAACCCTTTGCAATGTACTTTATTTGAAGCAGTCTGGTTGGCAAGAGCTAATGGCTTTTCTATTCTTGAACCATTAATGATTATTTCTAAGCAATACTCTTGGCAAAACTTGCTTCTTTTTGAGAGAGCTATTTCTGCAAATAGAGACTTTTGGATATAGATTTCTAAAAGTAGTGAATAGATTTTAGCCTAAAGATGTGCATTTTCTTGCTATACTCAAAGAAAAATAGCTTTATTGCAATATCATAGATCTTGAAAAATAAGCCTGAATGAAAAATATTGAATATTGGGTGGAGGGAAAGCGGAAGAAAATCAAGAGAGGGGGCAACAATGTTTGACAAGAAATGTACTCATTATCTTACATTTGTAACAGTAACCCCTTTGTACATCACCTTGACAATAAAATTAAATAAAAAAGAAAAATATTGGATATTAAGGAAAGTGTTTAGTAAAGCATGGGAAACATGACTTGAAAATAAGAACAGTCTGTTAGCAATAAACTTGACTTCCTGCCAGGAAATGCAGTGCACCTTAGCAAAGGCCCCTGACCTCACAGTTCGGGGGTCTCATTTAAATCTAATGCTACAGCCAACTCATTTCCCCCAGCCCAATCGATGCCTCTCTAATAGCTGGGCATCCTGTTCTCAATTACTTGAAAACCACTAAGACACACTTTCACTGCTTATTTTCTGACTTGAGACACAGAAAAGTAAGGTCAGGTGATTTTTTTCAATGATTGCTCTTAAAATAAAAACTTTCACTGCAGCCCTCTGAACTTTGGAAAGACAATGCTCAATAACATGGCCATTTCATGGCCTATAGACACATGAAGAAATGCTTGACATCTCTGGACATAAAAGAAACGCAAATCAAAACAACTCTAAGATTCTACCTACTCTAGTTAGATGGCCAGGATCAAGAAATCTAATAACAACAGATGCTGGAGGGGATGTGGCCAGGAGGGATCATTACTACACTGTTGGTGGGAGTGCAAACTGGTTCAACCACTATGGAAAGCAGTATGGCCGTTCCTCAAAAGACTAAACATAGAGCTCCCCTATGACCCAGCAATTCCACTACTTAGCATTTACCCAATCGTCCAGAAACAAGGACATACTAAATCCACTAGCACAACAATGTTCATTGCAGCACTATTTACCATAGCAAAGATATAGATGCCCCTCAGTTGATGATTGGATCAACAACATGTGGTATTTATACACAATGGAATTCTATGCTGCAGTCAGAAAGAATGACATCGTCCTATTTGTAAGGAAATGGAAAGACTTAGAAAAAAATCATATTAAGTGAAGTAAGCCAGACTCAAAGGAACATAGGCTCAATGATTTCCCTCTTTTGTCATAATCAGTCGAAACCTTGGGCTCTCCTAGCAGAGATTTACAATAGAACAAAACCTAGAGACATAAGGCCATATAGTATGATGCTAAATGAAAGGACCTCCAAGATATAGAATCAAAAGCCATATAATGAGTGATTTTTGTCCTTCGTGTACTATGTTATCTCTCATCTCTTTTGCTGTCCGTTGGTTATCTCATATTGGTATAGTATCTCACTTTGTTATCTGATATATTGGATATATTTGTATTTGGTTATTTGAAACCGGATAGGGAAGGGGATAAAACAAGATGAGGGTGGGGTTGGGGGAGGGTAATGGGGACCAAGACATGAGAAAGGATATCAATGTTTGTGAAGTAATGCACTGTCTATCTGGTGAATATAACATAATGCTTCTATTAATTACAATAAAAATATATGGTCAAAAAATATGGCCATTTCAGCAAATTCAGTTCCTCATAGTTCCACAGGACTTTTTGCTGTAATTTTATCATCTATACTATACTTACATCTATCTTTCCACATAAAAATGCATCTTTGTTTACTAGTAATTATTAAATATGCAATTATAAGTCTATGAAATATAGCTATTTGTTCCAAATATGCACTTGTTATCATTAAAAAGAAAGGAACAAATTACATATAAAATAACAAATTATTTATCATTCTGAGCTTGCTTACTGTGACATCCAGAATGCTACTGAAGAGAGAAACTGCTCATTGCTTATGCAGGAGCAATGGAGGACAAGATTGAATGGGTCTGTAAGTTAGGCAGAAAATAAAATCTTGATATTATGAGATAGTGCGAGCAAAAGAATAGAGAGAAGTTGATCCACAGTATAAAAGTCATAGTGTGAATTTGTTATGCAATAAGTTGACTACCCACATCCTTCCCCAAAGCTCCTCTACCACTACCACAGCACAGGTGTCACTGTCATCATCATCATCATCACCATAACCATTAAAACTGCAAGGCAAAGAGAGGAGAGCCACCAGCTACAAGTCAGGTTGAAGTCCTAGTTCAGCAGAGTGCTTGCCGAGCAAGCACAGAATCCTGAGTTCACACACCAGTACTACCAAAAAGAAGTCAGGAAACTTGAGCCTAAGTATAATTGTATCGGGCTCCCCATGCTCTTCTTGGAGTCTGTTTGAGATGAAGGTGGATTCAAAATACTGAATAATAGGTGGCAGAGAATGTGTATTCAAAGGCTTTGCATTTGTTTTACTTAGTCTTGAGTTGCCTTGCTTGATTTTGTCTTCTGACTGTCTGCCTATCTACCTGTCTGTCTATCTATTGTTTGTCTATCTATCTACTTGTCTGTCAGTCTATCTATCTATCTGTCTGTCTGTCTGTCTATCTGTCTTGATTAATTGATTGATTGATTCGTTGTCTATCCACAAGGAACACAAAAAGTGTGTGGTAAGACCAGTGAATCTCTCTACAGCTTTTACCTGTCACTTAATTGTTCTTCTAGCTGGAAAATTCTATTTTTAGATACTGGCCCCTTTAAAAAAAAGAGTAGAATAATGTGAGACTTATAAAAACATACAAATTCTGTTTCAGATGTTAGTTGCTGTTGCTAAGGAACCATTAAAGTCTAATTATCATTAAAACAGTCTCTGAAATATCTGATGGAATAGAATTGTTCTTTCTTTTTCTCTTCAAAGGCAAATGCTTGGACAAACACTTTCTTTCATTAGAAAAGCCTGTCAATGTTCAGACAAAATTCCCTTTCCTCTTCATTTCCCAGGAAACAATGAAAATTGATTTTTTTAACTGGAAAAGATAGACCATATGGCTGCTTGGCTGTTAAATCTGGACTGTACCCATAGACTCTGAAAAGCTACAGTGTAGGAAGTTTTATTTTTTTAACTTAAAATGACCCACAGTCTTTGTCTTTTCCTTTTTTAATAGGAATATAACAACATGTATATTTTTCTGTACACATTAGTATGCTTTAACAAATGTATCCATTTGTCCCCCCCAGTCCCAATAATGACTAACATCACTTAAAACATTCCAGACGAAACTCTTTCCTAATCCCATTTTCCACAAATCTCAAACCAAGAGACAATTTCCCTTCTATCTATCACTATAATTATTATATCTACTCAAGAACTTCAAACTAATGAATTCATACCATATATAACCTTTTCTTTTTGTTTCTTTTGCGCAGATTTAAAGTTTTTTGGGGATTCTAACAGGATTATTACTCCATGGTACAGTTTTTTCGGGTGGGGGGGTGATGGGGCTTGAACTCTTGGCCTGGGCACCATCCCTGAGCTCTTCAGCTACCACACAACTCCTGAGCCATAGCCTTACTTTCCAATTTCTAATGATTAATTGGAGATAAGAATCTCACATTCTTTAGATCCCGGGCTGGCTTTGAACCATGATCCTCAGATCTCAGCCTCCTGAATAGCTAGGATTACAGGTGTGAGCCACCGTGTCTAACTCCATGGTATAGTTTTTACTGGTAAGTGTGATTCCACTGACCTAAGTCATACTTTATGTCCACAACCTCTTGATGAATGTTTAGTTTGTTTACAGTGCTATGAATAAATGGTTATTTTACATGTCCTTTTTCTTATATGTTTTAGGGCTTTATTTTCCCTTTGGTTTTAGAGTTCTTTGCCATAGCTGTCATTCCCTTAAAGATTCACTCCCTTTACCAAAGGCTTAAGTGACTAATGTTCTAGTGAACCCGTTGCTATTTGATCCTATCAATCACATATAGAGAGAGATGTATATATATATGCACATATATATTTATATAAACATATCATTCAAACATCATACTTCTGTCTCCTACTTTAAACACACTCTAACATATCACCAGAGAGATTGGGCACAATCTTCTGACAGGAAGCCTGTCTGACAACAGCTCTGACTATTTCAGGTAATTTATCAAACACTGTGCTAACTCAGACATTCAGAATGTTAGTCGTTCACCTTCATCACTGTGTAATTAATCAGGAGCTTCAGCTTGCAAAAGCACTTCCTAGTACTGAAAGATAGTATTAGGTCATGTTCAGAATTTTCAAACTTCAGTGTAAGATTTCTATTGAATGCATATTTCTTGCACAACATCCTGACCTTGAAAAAGAAGTTGAATCATTGTGAATTAGTCCCATCCTCAGTAAAGTCGAAGTTCCTTCCTCTCTCCTCTTCCTTAGAATCATTAGAATCTGCATCTCTGTACTTGGTAGCTTCTGATCAGCATAGAAGTAATGCCATTGTGTGGAAGAAATCCAACCCAGATGCCCCTCAGTAGATGATTGCATCACGAAGATGTGGTATTATACATAATGGAATTCTATGTTGCCATCAAAAAGAATGGCATAGCCCCATATGGAAGGAAATGGAAAGACTTGGAAGAAAAATCACATTAAGTGAAGTAAGCCAGACTCAAAGGAACATAGGCTCAATGGTTTCCTTCATTTGTAATAAGTAGTACAAACCTTAGACTCTCCTAACAGAGGATCACAATACATCAAAACCTAAATACATCAGGCCATATAGGATGAGGCTAAATGAAAGGATCTCCAGGATGTGGAAACAAGAGCTTTATATTATGTGATTGTTGTTAACAATGTACTGTTATTTCTCTTCTCTTTTGTTGCCCTTTGGTTAATCTCACATTGTTACAGTATCTGACTTTGTTACCTGGTATATTGGATATATGTCTATTTGTTTGTTTGAAATAGGAAAGGGAAGGGAGGAAAACAAGGTGATTGGGAGGGAGGGAAATGGGGACAAAAACATGAGAAGGGGTATCAATGTGTGAGAATTAATGCACCTTCTATCTGGCGAATATAACTCTAAACGCCCTACACATGACCATAAAAAAAGATTGGTAAGATGAATAAACTATCATGAGTATTAAAAAAAGAAAGAAGAAGTCCAGACTTCATAGCATTATTTCACAAACTTACCTGGAGGCATGGGCGAGGAAGGACAGTGGCTCTGAGTTCTATGAATTTCACTCAGTACAGGGTTTCCAGGTAGCATTAAAAGAATCCGTATTTCAGTATTTTAGCTTCCGTGAGGCACTGTATGTCTCCCTTCTTTTTCTGAGCTACAGAAAGAAATTCGTTAAGACCACAGGGGTTCTCTGAGAACTTGCTGGGGAAGATGTCCCGGGATATTTGCTACCTTCTTCCCTAAGTTCCTTCTACGCCTCCAAAGCTTTGCTCTGCGGGAGGATGGTCGTCTGGCTGTAGGAACATTTGACAAGTTATCATGAAGTTAATCCTCCTACTGTGCGCATAGACTACATCTAAAGCCCTCATGTACTCTGTGCTTTTGAGGCCACTGTGATGGTCATCAATTAGTCCCAATAGTCGCTTCATTTTTGTTCACTTTTCCAAAAATGAGCTGAATTGCAGAAGCCACAACCTAAACACCTTTGTTTTATTTGCTATTGAATGTGTTTTTGTGGCTGGGCTTGGTTCTAGTTTTATCTGCTCTCTAGGCCTTCTCAACAAATGGGCCCAACTTCTTTGAATGTTTGAAAGTTATCCTGAAATTCATGTTGAACTTCAGCCCCCAGTGTGAGTATGATGAGGTGGGAACAAGGGCAAATAACAAGTTATGGGACTCTCGCCGTGAAAGCACCAATCCACTCATGAGTGATTGGAAAATAGACTATCTGGGGCCTGTTATAAACTCCAGTTTGCTTCTATCTCGTGAATACGGACCTCTGGCCATGTAATGACTTGAGCCACCTCAAGACTTTGCACACGTGCGAGAGAGTGGAATTTTAAGGTACACCAGACCACAGCCTTCTAACCTTGGACTGCTTCAACACTCCAGAAGTGAGAACTGAATAGACAAGCTTTCATTCTGTATTAGTATTTACTCTTTGATATCCAGTGGTAGCGAGAGCAGAACTAAGATAACTATTGTAGCCATTTTACAAATGATAAAAGTGAGGCAGGTCAGTGGTTCATACCACATGGCAAATTATGCAGCTTTGATTGTCTTCTTCTTTCCCAGTTTAGGTGGAGAAAGTACACTGTGTCTTCTCTGAGAGAAATTATAAAAATTGTTCTAAATATTTTAGAAAATTAAAAAATATTGCTCGTGTGAGCAATGAGGTAAAACCATCCTAAATTCTCAATTACCTACCACATGTGAGGATGCCATAGACAGAATTAGTAAAGGTCCATAAAAGCCCCCAAAATTGTCATTGTCTATTTGCAATTACTAGGCTGAGAAAAGGACATCACCAGTCAGCTTATTCTGCTCATATTTCAAGTGGATCACTGTGCAGATTTATCTTTAAGAAGGGAAGTAGGAATGACCACTGTATCTTTTTACATAGTGTTTTACAGTACATAGAAGATTCCCATATGCAAATCTCATTTGAATGTCCAAACTTATCAAGTCCACAGAAGATTAAACACTTTCTAAAGACCAATAGTTAACAAGACATTCAACTGGAAATTGAACAGAGGATGTTTGATTCCAAGCTTGACTCAATTTAAATCTGCCTTTCCCTAGATCATTGCTGTAACCAAGTACATAATCACATTGTATGCACAATAAACTGCTGTAGAAAAATGCATAGTATTTTTATCATGTCATTTCCAGGAGGGGTTCAGTAATCACTGACTAAGAAAATATCATTATTTGAAACTGCCTTTGATCTATCTTTACACATATTAAATAACAGCTATTGACCCATTAGAAAACTCAGAGTGGTTCTAAATAAAGATTTTCCTTTTCCAAGTTGTACCATGGTAGTTTGTCTTCCCGAATCAAATGACTTCTTTTAAAGCAAGGGAAAATTGATTTCTTAAGTCTGACCCGGACTTCATATTGGTGTGCCTTTTTGTGTAAGTCTAACTGGACATTTTCTTAGCACAAAGAGTTGCCTGTTATCCAAGCAAGGCAGTTTTGCACAATGTATTTATCAAAGCTAGTCCACATGGCCAGTTTAGAAAACAATGTAAATGCTTTTTTTATTTTTTTATTTTTTCAGTAAACAACTAAGAGGAAAGTAATTTCTAACAGAAATTACGAAAGGATAAACATTTGCCCTTGACAAATTCAGTCTGAATTATTTATTAGCTGCTATAGATTGAGGTATACTAATGTAAGAACCACAAAACTCCCAACACCTTCTCAAGCTGTGGGTTATAAATATCCATGTTACTCACATTAGCCATTAGAAGGGTTGGCTTTCGTCAGTGTCACTATCATCATACCATTGTACTGTCTCCTATTTTGGAGAAAACAAATCTTATCTACTTTCAACAAGCTCTAAGTCATCTGAAAATTCAAAGATCAAGCTTCCCCTTGTGCAATCACTAAAGCATTGTTAACCATAGTAGAACTGTGAACTTCACAGGGACAGAATAATAATTGAGCAAACTAATAGAAGGGATGCACTCAGATACAACACCTGAACCATAGTGAAAGCACACACAGACAAGTGAGGCCTACAGGAAGAGTTGATTAAAGTGACTTCTTTACTTACATGTGATTAAGAAATAGGTACTTAATTTCTAACAGGCTATTATCATTGCTGCTTCAGCAATGCACTGAAAGTGATTTGACAAAAGTATATCAACAAATCATTTATTCTTTTACTAGTATAGTTATCAGCAAGTATTTATTGACTATTATTAAAGTGCAAGTCACTGCATTAAATTCTGGAGATAAACTAGCTAACAAGGCAGAAGAGACAGATAGATAGATAGATAGATAGATAGATAGATAGATAGATAGATTGATAGATAGATTGATAGATAGATACTAAGACTATCTTAAAAGTTATTTAAAATACCCAGCACCATCACTGCAACTTAAGAATGCAAGTATTTATTGCAGCAAGTTCCTCTTTAATTTTAATTCAGTGAGACTTTCTTTGATTCAATATGAGATGATCAAGGAAAGCTATCAAAATTTGACTCTAGAATAATTTTCAAAAAGATATTTCACAAAATACCAAACCCAAAGTCTAAATGCAGCTGTAAAATGAGGATGAAAGATTTGTAACATGCAGTATGTAGGATAATTTAAAGTTCCTTATATATTAAAAATTCTTGAAAAGTAAAGAATTAATGACCAAAATATTCATTATATAGTACCTGAAATTCTTTAAAATTTTAGTCTAACTCTAATAAAAGAAATTCAAGGTGTATTAATACAGAAATGTTCTCATCTCTCATACTGATACAGTTGAAAGTTGGGGGCAGTAAATTATGCTGAAGCAAGTAGACAGCCACATATAAGAAAATAAATCTAGGGCCGGGAGTTTGGCCTAGTGGTTGAATGCTTGCCTAGCATGCATGAAGACCCGGGTTCGATTCCTCGGAACCACATACATAGAAAAAAGCCGGAAGTGGTGCTGAGGCTCATGTGGTAGAGCTCTACCCTTGAGAAAGTCCAAGGACAGTGCTCAGGACCTGAGCTCAAGCCCAGGACTGGCAAAAAAAAGAAAAGAAAAGAAATCTAGACACATACTTTACAACTTCACAGTAAATTAACTCATAATGGATCACTGATCTAGATATGAAATCCTCAGAAATTAATAAAGAAGAAACTCTTTGGGTTGTGCTATCTTTTAAGATGCTTCAGCATAAGCATAATCCCAAAGAGAAATAGTGCTAAAGTGGATTTTCTTAAAATAAAATTAATTTCTGCTATACATAAGTCTGTTAAGACAATGAATCACAAGCCACAATCTGGGAGAAGTGTTTGCAAATGGCATAGTTGATGAATGACTGTTATAGAAGAACCTTAAAACTCCATAATAATAAAATAAAATATCAATTAAAAATATATAAATGACCTTAGCAGACACCTCACTAAAAAGGCATATAGATGATCTATAAGTATATTAGAAAAATTCCTCACATAGCATGCCATTAGGAAAATAACAAATTAAAGCAATACACCAAGTTTACTGGCCAAATCTGAAGCAAAGGGTGAATCAAATGTTGGTGAGACTATCAAGTAATGGGTACTCTCTTTCATTGCCTGGGAATGCAAACTACTTGTTCTTTAGCAGAAATATTAGACATTTCTTAAAAAAAAAACTAGACATATTCTTGCCATGCAATCCAGAAAACAAGTTTAACTCTTGAACGATTTGAAAGCTTAGGCCACATAAAAACCTGTCCATTAGGGTTTTTTTTGGTTGTTGCTTTGGAATTTTTGCATTTGCTTTTTATTTTTGTTTTGTTTTGTTTGTCTGCTAGGGAGCTTGAATTCTGGGCCTGCGTGCTCTTCCCAGGCACTTCAGCTCAAGGTTAGTGCTCTACCACTGAGTCACAATACCACTTCTCTGCCCAGTAGTTTTTCTGTTTTTGTTTTGTTTTTTTGCCAGTCCTGGGCTTGAGCTCAGGGCCTGAGAACTGTCCTTGGACTTTCTCAAGGCTAGAGCTCTACCACTTGAGCCTCACCACCACTTCCAGCTTTTTCTATGTATGTAGTACCAAGGAATTGAACCCAGGTCTTCGTGCATGCTAGGCAAGCACTCTACTACCAGGCCAAACTTCCGGCCCTCTGCCCATTAGTTGTTTTTTTTTGTATAAAATCCTTATTCATAAATAAAATCTAGTAAAAATCATGATGCCCTGTAGATAGTAAAAACAGCAGTGTACTGTGGTATGGCTAACCAATGCAATATCAATGAATACTAAAAGGAAATGTGTTATGTAGCCATGAAAAATCTTTGGAGAAACCAATATATATGACTAAGTACAAGAACACAATTCAAAAGTGCAAAATAATGTTATGATTCTGTGTTCTATAATATGATACTATGTAAAATGCAAAATCTAGGGACATTTGAGGTATCAATGACTTCCAGGTGTCAGGAAGAGAAAGGGATGAAGATGCAGAGCTCAGAGGTTGTGAAAGTGGCAGAACTCGTCTGTATATTACATTGCTGACTCAAATAGCGTTAAGACCCATAAAATCTACAGCCACATGGAGGATAAAGCATCAGGAAGACTGAATTTGGGATGATCATTGCATTTCTTTAACTTTGCTGTTTTTGTGATTGAAAACAGAGCTCATCATGCACAAAGAAAATGCTCTGCCTTTGACCTACATCCCCAATCTTCAATGTTTTTTCAGTTGTTCCCAGGTCTGGGGCCTTGAATGATAATAGCTTGAAGGTTGGATTGAGAGACTCAACATGTTATGGCACCACATCTTGAGAACTCGGAGTCTCCAGAAGACTTGTGGATCTAAGCACTTGGATTGGAGACTTTTACACCGAGTAGGGTTTTGAATGCCAGAAGCTTGGCACTCAATAGTGTGATCCTTGGTTTTTAGTAGTAATTAGCAATAGTGCCAGTAATCATCAGCTAGTATTCCAGCTAGCAAGCCGAGACACTAATGTTATAGCTCTTGAGCTTCAGGTGGAAAATCTTGGACCTTTTAATGGCATGTGTTATACTGACTGGGCCTTGAGTGTCCCTTACAACTTGGCAACCCCTTCTCAGTAATCAGGCCCCTCAGTTCACCATCTTCAGCTCTTCTATCTTCTGCTATCTTGGCTCTCAACTTGTTTTCATGTTCTCGGTGTTACAGTCGTTCACAGTCTACCATTGCCGGCCCCCTGGAATCATTCAGCCATCTTCTTACCACTAATGTTGCCACTGCTCCTGAGGTGGCAGCCATTCTTGTCACCCCCGTCCAACTAATGTGGCTATGTCACTGTCTCTTCATGTTACCATCTCAGCCCATTCTACCCAAGGTTACAAGTAGGTCCAAATATCACTTGGGAAAAGTGTTTTTATTGGGTATATGCTATTGTAAGACAAAGACGAAGCACAGGAGTGTGTCCCATTGCTGTAAGCCAAATTATCTACTTGCAGCAGGAGGACAGTAGGACATTCGTGGCATACAAATGGCCATGTAAAAATTCGGATAATTTAAGGTAATATTTTTGTCCATTGGAGCACAGCTTCTTGTTCTCCTAATCAAAAGGCTTATATAAGGAAGGGCAACTACAGAATTTTTTCATTGTATTATAGTATTATTTGTGCTGAATCTTGGACATATTCTATCATGGCTTGAATGAGATAGCTGAAGGTTTAGCAAAGTCATCCAGTTAACTGAGGTTTGTCCTGAGTGATTTCTTAGAAGACTAGTGAAGGTTTTCTGAAATAGTCATGACTGGAGCGAGGCCTTCTGTAGCAAGCAAGCACCATGACTCAGTGCTTAGCCTTCCTTTCCTTTCCTTTCCTTTCCTTTTCTTTCCTTTCCTTTCCTTTCCTTTTCTTTCCTTTCCTTTTCTTCCTCCCTCCCTCACTCCCAGTTTTTCCTTCCTTCCTTCCTTCCTTCCTTCCTTCCTTCCTTCCTTCCTTCCTTCCTTCCTTTCTTTCTTCCTTCCTTTCTTTGTGTCTTTCTTTTTTTTCCCTTGGGGGCAGGGGTGTCTGAGTGCTATTCCTGAACTCTTTTACTCAAGGCCATTACTCTACTACTTAAGCCCCAGTTCCACTGTAGTCATCCTTTTGACTGTAGTGAAATGTTTCTAGGAGAAGAAGTAGAGGATTTCAAATCAACAGCCTCTTTTGAAGGCAGTCAGGTTGTTTACCGAGGGGATTCCGGTTGGTATTTCTTTACTTGAGATAGGCAAGTAACTTAATAACTGCTGTTAAGCAGTTCAGTGGCTTGTTTCCCACAGTTCAACGTGTATGTATATGAAAGAGTAAGTATGAAATTAATATCCACTCAGTGCTTAATGGAGATCTGTTTTCACATTGCTTAGCTTAGTTCCAAATTGCTTAATCCCCCAATAATTTCCCCCAGAGAGTATGATGCCCAGTATTTTGTGTCCCAGTGACTATAAACAGTGCTTCACTCTGGCATGTGACTGGAGGTAGTTGCAGTTGGGAAACTGATGCATGTGAAAGGTAGTAGGAAATAATTCAAGGAGATATGGAGACCCTGTACACATCATTAACTTTTACTGAGAATGTAAATGTCTCTGAAAATAAATATCCCCTAATATTCCCGCCCCCTAAAAATAAATATAACTTTTAATGTAGAATTCCACTGTCAGCAAAGCTATGAGCTAACAGGCTCTTTTCAATCATTAATGATAGTCATAAATAAATAAAGTCTTGTTGCAGAATAGGGTTAATTACAGTATCTGAAGTCTTGTTGCAGAGTAGGGTTAATTACAATATCTGAAGTCTTGTTGCAGAATAAGGTTAATTACAGTATCTGAAGTCTTGTTGCAGAATAGGGTTAATTACAGTATCTGCTTCACTTACCTTGTGACCTCACAGTCCCTCTCCCAGAACTCTATAGTACAAAAATACACAGAAGCTCAAGATTATCGATCATAGTGTTGATCATTATCATAAAAATTAGAAATTTCCTAACAAATAAACACAAGAAGGTTGTTTTGAAATGGTGCAAACATACAATGCAGTAACAGTTACTGACAGAACATGGAAGATCTATGTTGAATAACATGAAGTGATTATCTGGATAAAGAGAACTGCTTACAGCAGGTAAGAATGAAAGAATAGAATATAAGAAAATACACACAGAGGTACACTCATGCACAGAACGTGTGCAAAAAATATAAAGGAAGAACAAAAAAATCAATGGGAATAGATAGAAAATGCTAGAACAAAGTAGAGAATAAGAAGTGTCAGAAAGTCTGAAGGAAGAACAACACTTCTCTGAGTAAAACTTCCACAATAACAATGAAATATATTTTCAAAACCTTTTTGTATAACTTAACTCTTAGAGTTTCAGGAGTATCTATTCCACAAATTCATTCTACAAACTAAGTCATTTAAATCAATCAGAAGACAAAGGGGTCCTGTGTGCATAGAAATAGAAGAAATAAATTTAATTCTGTGAGGACACACTACAACAGCACACTAAATGAGATGTGAAAGCAAAAACAAAACAAAACAAAACAACCTAGAGCAAAAAACACAACCTAGAGGTACACTGGAAAACATTTTTTTGGCCAGCCACGGGGCTTGAACTCAGGGCCTGGTCACTGTCCTTGGGCTTTCTCAAGGCCAGCATTCTACCAATTGAGTCACAAAACCACTTCCAGTCTTTTCTGTGTATGTGATACCAAGGAATCAAACCCAGGGCTTCATGCATGCTAGGCAAGCACTCTACCACTAGGCCAAATTTCTGGCCTCCCTTTTTTTTTGAGGGGGGAGGGAGTCATGGGACTTGAACCCTGGCCTGGGCGCTGTCCCTGAGCCCTTCAACGCAAGGCTACCTCCCTCCCCTTGAGCCATAGTCCCACTTCCCCTTTTCTAGTAATTAATTAGAGATAAGAGTCTCAGGTCCTTTTGTGTGCAGAACTGGCTTTGAACCTTGATCCTCAGATCTCAGTCTCTGGAGTAGCTAGGATTACAGGTGTGAGCCACCATGTCCGGCTCCTGGCTCTCTTTTTTTAACCAAACAATATATATATATATATATATATATATATATATATATATATATATATATATATATATATTTGCCAGTCCTGGGCCATGAACTCAGGTCCTGAGCACTGTCCTTGGACTTTTTCTCAAGGCTAGAGCTCTACCACTTGAGCCTCAGAACCATTTCTGGCTTTTTTCTATGTATGTGGTACCAAGGAATTGAACCCAGTCCTCGTGCATGCTAGGCAAGCACTCTACCACTAGGCTAAACTCCAGGCCCCCAAATATTTTTTTTAAAGTAACAGACAATAAAATTGCTCATCAATGTTGCAGTGTAGGGATAAAAGTTAGCAGCTCTAAAACTATTCTGAAGAATTGCATAAGGATTCTATTTTGTCATGAGTACATGTATTGTATATGAGGAGAACCTGATTTCTCACAGAAAATGAAGAAATGGGTACCTCTTTTTACTACCTATTCTAATTCTTATAAACGTACAATTTCAAATAATTAGATGATGAAGAAATAGGGAATCTAAAGACTGGTTGGAGAGACTCGAAGATTCTAAGTTTGAAACAGCATTTGCATTTGAAACCAATCACACTTAAGAAGAGGTGTGTAGAATAGTTGGATACACACAATTGTGTACATGTACTTGCATATATATATATATATATGTATATATATCCACATGTGTGTGGTATTGTCAGAAGACCTTTTAAGTGTTAGTTTTCTGCACTTTATTATAGCTTTGAATTATTTTAAGAGGAGGCAATATTTAAGATTATTAGACAAAAAATTAGAAAATACTTGTCTATCTTAATTTATAGATGGGAAAACAAAGGCTCTGATGATTTATCCAGTCTGATGGCATCACAAGGAGATGGAGAACCTGAGATGGTGTCCTTGTTATTTCTAATGATGATCTCTGTTTGACATTGGTGGGATTATCAGTATCTTGGGCTTCAAGATTCATTCAAAACCCATGTATAATGAAAAGTGCCTCCTGGTACAGTTATGAGGGGGTCAAGACCCAGGCACTGAATGTAAATTATCTGGAGGAGCGTTGGCACCGAGTTACCATTTAGCTATCTTTATAGGGCAATGCAGTGACATTAGAAACCCCAACTTTGCATTTTTGGAATTTGTAAACCAGAATAGCAAATCCAGGGCTGGGAGGTTTAGGCAGAAGAACTTGAGGAAATAGCGTCAGGGGTGCAATGCACACGGCCAATGATTTTGAACAATGTGACAGTGAAATTCAATGTCATAATTGAATCCAGTGTCCTAATTGAATTTCAATGCCATCCTCTGAAGGTCATTAAAGCTAACTTGTACACGAATTAGATAAGGTTTAGCCTAGGAGGAGATGGTCTTGCTGGCTGTTCTGAATCCTTTCTAGCTTTGGGAATCAATGACTCCTAGCCCTCTGGTTCAGAATCATCTTGAAGCTAGTCAGTTTTCCTTTTGCAATGATTTCCTTTGTGAAGTCAGAGAATGCAATTCATTGCTTACCTTCCACTGCTTCTCAGTGGGGTTTATTTATAGAATAACCACATGACAGCCAGAAATACCTTCAGACCAGGAGGGACCCAACCATCTGTTCCTGTGATAAAATGCTTCCAGCGATTTCTCCAGGACTCTGGTACTTAACAAAATGTTGTTGCTGCATCATCCAATCTGTGTATTTATAGGACAGAGAATGTGTGTATGTTACATATTTGGACGTGTTTCTTTCAGCGGGAGAAATATAGCCTCTGCCATATGCTTGCTGCACACATAATTACCTTCACACTCCATACATCCAGTTTGGAATATTTTACTACTCAGACAGCAGCAGGTTAGACTCTTCCCCCCTGAGTCCAGATATGCACAAACCCATCATCTTAGAGCAGAAGCCCTTGGTGAGGTAGGCATTAATCAGATAATTACTAACTTCCAAGATGATTCTCTGAATAAACATCACCCCCCCCCCGTTCTATCAACTGGAGCCTGGAGGAAAGGCCATGCTTCTGCAGTGAGTCTCAGGCCCTCTCCTGACCTCACCAAATTCCCAATGCTTCCTCATGTATGAGGAAAGGAACAGTACCTGCAGATCTCACTCCTTATGCCCTGCTGGGCTCAACATGGTATATTTATGATCCTAGACTAGTTCTCAAAGTTGGTCAGGATGGTGGGACTTATAATCCCCATCTTGCAAGTGAGAAAACATAAGAGTCAGAAAATAAAGAGCTAAAGGCTAGAAATGCTCTTCGGCTTAGATCTTCCTTCCTAAATATGGAGCCATGTTGCTCAGTACTAGCAATCTTTCTTTGTTCAACCAATACTCATGGAAAGTCTCCAATAATACCTCACATTCTAGAGATGTGATGTTCCACAGAGGAGTCTCATGTCTCAAAACACTAGAAATTCTGCTAGAAGAAGACAGGTAATGAGGACACAAGTAGCAGCAGGTAGTAATAAAGACAGAAGCATAAGGCAATACACAGAGCCAAGGTGGCTGTTTCAACTTCACATTGGAAGCTGAACAGAGTTTGGAAGGAAGAAGCATCATTGCAAGTGAGGTCCTGGAGAAGTTTTCCAGACAGAGGAAATAGTCCATGGCAAGGGTAGGCATGAGCTTATACCCTTGCAGGTTTAGATATAAGGTGGAGTGGGGACCAGATCCAAGGTTGGGAAGGACAATCCAGCAGGGCCAAACCAGCCATGCGTTCACTGACAAGCAGAGCAGGTAGGCTTAAGTTTATAAAGGTGCTCAAGCCACCACAGAAGGAAAAAGTGTTTCAGGAGGGGAAGGCATTACAAACCAATTTACATCTTCTAGAATTCTCAATAGATCCAGGAGAGGGCAGAGGTGGGAGGTAGAGGAAAATATCACGAATGTTCTAAGCAGGGCAACATCAGGATGTAGATGGAAGATTTGTTCGTGGCTAGAGAGTGTGCAGTCGAAGGCAAGCGTACAGGTCAGGAGAGTCATGTCAATATGACAAGGCTTAATCAGGCAAAGAAAGGAGGAAAGATCTCCCTGTTAGAAGAAATAATGCATGCGAATATTTGGAGATTTCTGGGTACAAAGGATTATAGGAAAAACAAGGTTTGTCTTCAGATAATTTTTGCCAGCCCCAGGGCTTGAACTCAGGGCCTGAACTCTGTCCTTGGGCTTTCTCAAGGGTAGAGCTTTACCACCTGAGCCACAGCACCACTTCTGGTTTTTTCTATGTATGTGGTATCAAGAAATCAAACGAGGGTCTTCATGAATGCGAGGCAAGCAGTCTACCACCAGGGCAAACTCACAGTATGTCTTGATGAACCCAAGAATGTTAGAAGCAGATTGTGTGCGTGCCTAGCCCTGAAAGATGGCCCTGTCATGAGAATGAGTAAAGAAGCCTTCTCTCTCTGATGGTCAGAGCCCCATTTTGCTGGTGTAGAAGACAGTTTGCTCTGAGCTAGACCTTTTCCCTGGTCTCATTCTGAGATATGTTTAAGGCACTGTGCAGAAATTCTTTTCTCTCCCTCATCATGTACCACCTCCCTCTGGCCTGCTCTTGGCATTTATTCATTACTCTGGGCTCCAGGCTGAGATACGCCTAGTTTCAGGAATAATGTGTGTCCCACATGCTATGGTAGTCCAAACAGGAGCTTTGCCCCAGAACTGATACCAAGGATGTGATGGTGCATGGCTCCATTCCAGATGTTTGTTTACGCCTGGTAAGACTCATACAACAGCAATTCCCACTTCTTTCAGGAGTACATGGGGATTACAGAATGTCAGGTTCCACTCTGGAACAATGAAATGTGTACTTTTAACAAGATTTCCAAGTGTGTTGAATGCGCATTTGAGTCTGAGAAATGCTGTTTTAGTCAAACCACTTTTACCAATGATGAGCTATTTCTGAGAATGTCAAAATAGGCTTGGATTTGTGCAGAAAGCCATAGTGTGATGACAAACAGGGCGTGCTGTGAGCAAGGTTGAGTTGGAAGAGCACAGACAGATGACAAATATTTAGATATCTGCCTCCACCTTTTTCTGACACTGGGATGTGGGTTAGAAGAGTATTTTCACTACCCTTCCTCCTCTGATAGCCTGTGACCAATTGCAAAGATGCTCACTAAATGAAGACACACACAAATATCAAGATCATACCAATGCATAACTGATTTTCCCTGAGTGAAGATATGAAATTTCCTCATAATTGTCACCAGAAGTATTTAAAATACACTGGAAAAGAAAGTAAAAAAAACTATCCAAAGCACTCCATGTTTGCAAAGACTGTCTAATGAGCTCTCTCTTCTTCTGGAGGTGAAATCACTCTCATCTAGTATTGTGTATCTTTACTTGTTAAGTTTTAACACCCTATGTGATTATTCGAGTTTAATATTAGGTATCCATGTGATGAGTATGATGCCAAACTGAGTTCACCTCAGTGGAAGAAAAATAATTGGAGGAAAAAAAAACTCACTTAGTTACCACACATTGCATGTGACATGTGTCTTTGAAGTTCATACAAGTTTTGTGTTTTTATTTCATTGCTGGATGTCATGTCACTGTCTTAAATCTTTGCAGGAAAAGAAAATTCAATTAGCATTGTAGGGATGGTGATCCAACACTATATTTGGCAACAAGGAGAACAACAGAGAAAGAGCAATTTAGGCGGATAGCTACATCAACCACAGTACAATTGATTAAAAATTTAACAGTTTTTCTGATGAATGTCCTAGCTCATATTTGGAAAACACTGACAGATTTAATTTTCCACTGACTAAATAATCATTTTATAAGCCATGTATAATTCATGTAATGGCAATGTTATGGGCTTGTTAAAAATGACTGCTACTAAACAGTTAACACTCTCTTGCAAGCAGAGGTTCATAAAGGATCATTATTGAAATTAGTTGGCACCTGTTAACTGAGAATGGGTTTTTGCCTTTAGAATCTTTCAAAGAAACTAAGTACAGTTAAGTCCCACCCCTCTAAAAAAAATCAATGTGTGATGGGGGAAAATGGCATTTGTTTCAGTCTAAACGTGCTGATAGGGTGGACAGCATTGAGCGAGATAAGTTCAAATTACTGGACAATGTACAAAATTGTGCCACCTAAATAGAGTCATTGTGGCAGAGAGGGAGGCAGTGCTTTGAGGTTCATCTGGCAGGGATACGCTCACCAGTGAGTCCTGGTGCCATGGCCCTGCACCAGCTACTTTATGGGGATATTGTGTTTTCACCTCGATTGGGATTCTCCAAAAGACTCTTTCTCTGGGAAAAACACATGTGGACAAGCCCACTTACCACTGCAGACGTGTTCACAAACAGTCTGTATAGCTGATCCTCTTTCCTGCTATTATCTTTGTCTCATTCACTTTTCACCTACTGAAGAACTTGGTTTTTCTTACTATTATGTGTAAATATGTGCCATACCACAATGCTTCAGTCAACCAAGATATTTAAATGAACAAAATCCCTACAGACTAGTGGCACTGTGGGTGTTGTCACATTGTAGAAGATTGCATTGCCCGTTTGTCTGTGGGGACACTGGTGTAAAGAAATGTACTATAAAGCTGGGTACAGTGGTTCACACCTGTAATCCTAGCTACTCAGGAGGCTGAGATCTGAGGATCAAGGTTCAAAGCCAATCTGGGCACAAAAGGACCTGAGGCTCTTATCTCCAATTAGCCTCTACAAAATGGGAAGTGGGGCTTGACTCAAGGTGAGGGTGGTAGCCTTGAGCTGAAGAGCTGAGAGACAATACCCAGGCCCAGGGGTAGGGCAGTAGCTTTGAACTGAAGGGCTCAGAGACAGTGTCCAGGCTGAGATCAAGCCCCATGACCCACAAAATATATTTGGCATTGATAAAAGATGATTGTTACTAGTTTACATATTTACTATTCTTAACTTAGTATCTTACAAAGTATTTTTGAAATAAAGGACACATAACATATAACACTTAAGGCTGCTTTCAACCAGTAGCATCCTCATATTTATTCAAGTGTATTATGTCTTTCTAGAATAAAGAGATTATGTCCAGGGATTGACCTAAACTATCCAAATTTGTGCATTTTTCTCCTTTCCCTACACTAACTCAGGTCATTAGACTTAGTGGATGAGGCAGAAAAAATGTAATTTGATGGGGAAGCAATCCTAGAGATTCTATTATCTGGGTAATACTGAAGCATCAGCATTTTACGCAAAATAGACAAGAAACACCACGAAGGCTAATTTTGACTGTTGGCTTCACTAGATTGAGATAGGCGTAAGAGATTGCTACAACATCTCTGAGTATGCCTGTGGGTGCGATACCAGAGAAGACTGGGTCAGGCAGACTCTGACTTCGTGATTTCAATCCTGTATAAATCACAATAATCAATGATTGAACTAATGATTGATTAAAATTTTGGATAGACTATTGATAGATGGTAGACTGTAGAAGATCAAGGCCAGTTGGAATTGAGTAGGTCACTAGGGCTAGGAACCATTGAAGGGTAAATCTTGGTCCTTGCCTCCTGCTGTTATTTTCCTCTGCTTCCCGGCCACCATGAGGTAAGCAAATTGGTTTCATTATCATGACATGTTACCTTACCATGGCCTGAGCAAGATATGGACCAAAATGTCCTGAATTGTGAACCAACATAACTCATTCCTTCTTATTAGTTGCTTAAGTCAGGTATTTTTTTTTATGGCAGTTAAAGACAATTCTAGTTTGGAAAGCTTTCCTAGTCTCCATCAATTTGTTTCTAGAATCTCCTTCTATTGATCAAAGGCAAAGAACTGGCTTTTAAAAATTGAGCACTTGTGGGCCAGGAGTTTGGACTAGTGGTAGAGTGCTTGCCTAGCATGACGAAGACTCTGGTATGATTTCTTGGTACCACATACATAGAAAAGGCTGGAAGTGGTGCTGTGGCTCAAGTGGTAGAGCTCTAACCTTGAGAAAGCCCAAGGACAGTGCTCAAGTCCTGAGTTCATGTCCCAGGACTGGCCCCCCAAAAATGAGCATTTGGATTCAGAAATCAGTAGAAGATTTGGGCTTTTGTTTAGTTTACTTGGTTAAATTTAGCAGTCTTTATAGTATTTTTTAGTATATTAAAATTGAAAGTTTGCATTTTCTATTTTTGAACTAGGAAATGATGTGGTTCTAATCTAGCGGGGCTCATAAAACTGATATGGCCAGATAATTCAAGTTTGTCTTAACAACCAAGTTTAGTGGACCCTTATTTCTATTCAGCTTCCTGGGGTATAACGAAAAAAGCACTTAAGCAATTTATGTTATGTCAGACAGAAAAGTTGAATTGCTCAATTAAAGTTTTCATCTAACACAGAATTATCTTGGGAAGCTGGAACTATGATTTTTCTCTTTGTTTTTCCCTTCTTCTGCTTACTTATTTTGTTCAATTTTTTTCTGTTGGATACTCTGCCAAATTTTGAGATATCAACATGAAGTTCAAGGAGTTCTCAGTCAAGTAAGAGAAATAGACATTTCAACTACAGTGCAATAGGATCTTTGCTGAGATGGGAAAGAGAAGAAAATGAATATACTCTTCACCTCAAAGAAAGGCTCTCCAGTAGGAATTTTCTTTGGTCTTTCAAAAGTGAATCAGAGTTCTATATGTACAAAGAATTGAGAATTACATATTGTGTATAAAGAAAAATGTTCCAAGGACAAGAAACAGCTTCATGGCGCTGGAGCAGAGTGTGAATAGTTGCTGAAACTTTTCTCAGGACAGGAGCTCTACCAGACAAATACAATACCAGGCAACACAAGAAGAAATTCAAAATTGACTCATGTTCTAGAATATTCAGTTTAGATAGACAGACACAAAAAGGTACATATATAGTGCAGAATAACACTAAGTTACGCTCGTTGGGTGAACAAGTTTCCATGGGAACATAAACATACCAAACCACTGAAATAACCTTAGAAGAAAGAGAACAATTTGTGGAGACTGACCCAGGAGCTCTGAGGAGGAGGAAAAAAGACATATACATAGTACATTTGAAGCATCAGATAGTATCTAGCTTGGACTTCAGACAGCTTTAGGTTCAAAAGACTTGTCCTATAATTTTTTTAAAAAAAACTGAGATGGTGGCAGCATTGCATGGCTGCAGTCCAAGACTCTTCTGAGTGTGGGAGCTCTATTCCCATACAGGCTACACATCCATGGCTCATCCCACATACAGAGGGAAGTGTATGAAGTCCTCCACCACGGAGTGTATCTCTCATGTAGTCTCTGATGACACTAAGGTCATCAGAAGCCTGATTCTGGACTTCTGAATTTTCTGCATCCTTGCATTCTGGAATTGGAAAACCTTTAACCAAACAATCCTTCATTAGTACTGAATCCTATTTAGGTAAACTTCATTTAAAACTCACTACACTACACAGAAAAAAAACCACAAGAATCTAGAGAGAATGGTAAAGAATCTGAGAGATTTAAAACTCAACCAGACTGATGCCTGTCAGACAAAGTAACTGTCAATGATCACAGTAGCTACATGACTCACTAAATCTCAGAAACCATTCATGGTAATTGAAAAACACTTCAGAATTTTTCAGAAATCATTGCATTTCTTCTTCCCAAACTGTACTTGAAAGTAAAGTGCAGGATAAATAGAAATACCATGAAAAACTTCTAGAAATTAGAAACATAAAACCTTTTTATGTTTCAGAAATAAAGGCTATAAAACAAAATATTTATATTTTACTGTTCCTGTGGATGGTAATGAGATATTTTTAGAGGAAGGCGTCTATGGCATATGCACACTGCCTTGTTCAGATCAGGTCCAATTACAATGTAATGACTAACCAACTGCAGATTTTATGGTTAAACAAAACTTCATCTTATTGATGGCATGCTCACTTTATTACTCTACAGAATTTCTGCTCCTTAGCATTAAATATGGGCTGAGGCTCTTGTCTAAGATTCAGCTAACCAAGTTTTTCTTTTTTTCTTTTTTTTTTTTACCGGATTAAACGTATCAGCATACGTTGATGAGAATCTCAGAGAAGGCACCAAAATGCTCTGTTGGGCAAATAGATCCTCTGCCCATGCCTCAGTTTCCCTTTGGTCCTATAGGGTACACTATATCTATATCTTCACATCACTATTAGCATGTCTGCCCATTGCATCCAGATGCAGACTCAGTCTTACTCCAACTCCTGTGCAAATCCTTGGGAAGAAAGAAGTAGTCTGTGCTTTCATTTAGTGGCATTTAGACTACTAAACAAGAGTTGACAGGGTGGTAGTTTTATTCTTATAGGAATGATGAAGGATTATCACTATTTACTGAAAAGTCAAAGATGCCTACAAGTGTTCAGGGTTACAACTGGAACACTTATTTCATTTATTCATCACAAGGGACTTTGTGAGGTACGTACTATTAGCAGTCCTATTTGAGGTACTAACAGTAAACCCTTTGCCAGGTCACTAAGCTGTTTTGTTTAGGAGATCATTCTATGTTTACCTCCTGTGTCAGTGTTTTCCCAAACTGTAGCCAATTTTGTACCACTGTTAAAATTTATTTTATTGGGCCGGGAGTTTGGCCGAGTGATAGAGTGCTTGCCTAGCATGCACGAAGACCCAGATTTGATTCCTTGGTATCACATACACAGAAAAAGTGCTGCTGTAAATCAAGTGGTAGAGTGCTAGCCTTGAGAAACCCAGGATGGTGCCCAGGCCCTGAGTTCAAGTCCCAGGACTGGCAAAATAAAGAATATATAGTATCACCAACTTATGCTGACTCCAAAATCAGGTGATATGCTTTTGCCAAATCTGGTTTCTCTGGATGATGATTCTAGGGATAGTTTTCAAATTGCAGCTGTTGATTGAGGATAAAATAGAGCACATTAGATGAAAAATTCTATCTTTCTTCCTTCTATCTCATTTGTATGGGAGGCAGTGTCAAGTCCTGAAGA
The DNA here is from genome assembly GCF_031878675.1 of Megascapheus bottae. Classification (NCBI taxonomy): domain Eukaryota; kingdom Metazoa; phylum Chordata; class Mammalia; order Rodentia; family Geomyidae; genus Megascapheus; species Megascapheus bottae. Next base: position 54,163,809 of record NC_143521.1, read on the forward strand.
TTTCATCCTTAAGATAAAAGAAGTCCTATGTAGAATAAGCTTGAATTTTTCTATAGACCCAGTCAACTGGGGACAATTCCATGCCCATGTCATTTCTATTCTTCCTCTTGTGTTTCTCCATTGTGTTTTATTACTTTAACTGGATATTTAACTCTTACCTATCCCATTTTATTGGCAACCACCCTATGTTCTTTATACCTCTTTGGTTTGTGAGCCAAGAAGATGGCATTCCTATCTGGGTCGGGTCTCTGCTCCTTGCATCTGTGTTATTTACTTACAAGGCTTAAGGAGTTCTTCCAGGGCTGATAATCAATCTCCCACCTCATTCCCTTCATATGTCAACTAGCTTTCCAAGACCACAACCAATTAGATGGAATCATGCCTGATGTCTTCATTCTATGCAGTTCAGTAGTGCTATCCACTGAGAGATACCTATTGAGAGCTTACTGATTTTTCACTCCATTATTTAAATGATTAGAAACAGCACTGATTCAATGAAAAGGTCATTGAGATTGAAATCAAATGAACTACATTTGAATATCTACTTTATTGCCCCAAGTCCCTTAGAGTCAATCATCTCGTCAGTGTAACTGCTAATAAAACCTGACTTGCTAATTATTTATAACATCATTAAGACAATGTACATGGAAGTGTGCTAATTGTCAAACTACAAAAATTTCAAATATGTTTTTATTGTTTTAAACTTTCTCCTGAGCTGACAACTTTTCCTAAACACCTTCTAAAGGAAAAGATTGATGTAGAAATGAATGTATATTTCTTAGAGATCGGGTTCTGTGTTGAACATCGTGTTTTATATTGGGCACGCAACAGGTATACAGGAAATCCACAGTGTTTGGTGCTGAGTAGATAGTAAATAACCCCAGTTGAGATCTAGGACATTCCAGACTGTGCCTGAAGACAAATGAAGACTCCTTTGTCATTTTCAAAAGCAAGCCAGGCATGATTCTTTGCACATAAAAGTCTTTAATTCCTGTACACTGTCTTTAAAGGAAAGTATTTCCCAAATAAATGTTACCTGATATTCTCTTTTTTTTCTTTTTTTTCTCTTTTTTTTATTGTAATTAGTAAAAGGGTTACATGATATTTGCCAGATAGAAGGTGCATTAATTCACATACATTGATACCCTTTCACATGTCTTGGTACCCGTTTCCCTCCCCCCCACCCCCCCACCCGTCTTGGTTTTCCCCCCTTCCCTATCAAATTTCAAATATCCAAATACAAATAAGTTCAATATATCAGATAACAAAGTGAGATACTATACCAATATGAGATAACCAAGGGACAGCAAAGGAGATGAGAGATAACATAGTACATTAAGGACAACAATCATTCATTATATGGCTTTTGTTTCACTATCCTGGAGGTCCTTTCAATTAGCTTCACATTATATGTCCTTATGTATCAAGATTTTGCTCTATTGCAAATCTCTGCTAGTAGAGCCCAAGGTTTCTACTGATTATGACGAATGAGGGAAACCATTGGGCCTATGTTCCTTTGAGTCTGGCTTACTTCACTTAATATGATTTTTTTCTAAGTCTTTCCATTTCCTAACAAATGGGGCGATGTCATTCTTTCTGACAGCAGCATAGAATTCCATTGTGTACAAATACCACAACTTGTTGATCCACTCATCAACTGAGGGACATCTGGGTTGGTTCCATATCTTTGCTATGGTGAATAGTGCTGCAATGAACATTGTTGTGCTAGTGGGTTTAGTATGTCCTTGTTTCTGGGTGGTTGGGTAAATGCCAAGTAGTGGAATTGCTGGGTCATAGGGGAGTTCTATGTTTAGCCTTTTGAGGCACTGCCACACTGCTTTCCATAGTGGTTGAACGAGTTTGCACTCCCACCAACAGTGTAGTAGTGATCCCTCCTGGCCACATCCCCTCCAGCATCTGTTGTCATTCGTTTTCCTGATCCTGGCCATTCTAGCTGGAGTGAGGTGGAATCTTAGAGTTGTTTTGATTTGCATTTCTTTTATGACCAGAGATGTTGAGCATTTCTTCATGTGTCTATAGGCCATTTTTGTTTCTTCTTCAGAGAAGACTCTCTTTAAGTCTTTGGCCCATTTTTTAATGGGATGGTTGTTACTTTGGAGGTTAGTTTTGGAGTGATTCAATTTTTTGAGTTGTTGATATATTTTAGATATGAGGCCTTTGTCCGTTGTTTGGTTGGTGAAGATCTTCTCCCACTCTGTAGGCTTCCTGCAGAAAACGAAAGCTGGATCCTTCTTTGTCACCTTGCACTAGAATTAACTCCAAATGGATCAAAGACCTGGAGGTAAAAGCTGACACACTGAAAACTCTACAGGAAGGAATAGGAGATACACTCGGCCTCCTTGGCACAGGTCGAAACTTTCTTAATAAGGACCAAGAATCACAACAAATCAGAGAAAGGCTGGATAAGTGGGACTGCATTAAACTGCAGAGCTTTTGTATGGCAAAGGACATAGCTAGTAAACTAACCTGATATTCTCTTTATAAAGTAGACATGGTTTGTAGGGAGTCCTCTAGAGGTCTGTTGATGTCATTACCAGTAGTTTCTCGGGAATCATTAGGGCTTGCCATAATGAAAACCTAGGAATTTACCAGTTGTGAACTGATGAGGTTCAGAGAATTTAGCACTGGATATTGTTTTTTCAGAAGAAACTTGCTTTAATTAAAACTGTGAAAAATGTTAATTCACTTTAATTTCATTACCATTTTAAGTAAAAATTCTAATGTGAGATTCAAAGTACTACTCATATTATCTAGCATTTTAACCATTAACTTATAGCTGTTTAAATTTCCTACTTTCATTTTTAGTACTATCCAGAAAAAATATTTTCTTAGACTTCAAGATCTATAAAAGAAAACTATCTATTGAACATTTACTGCTGTTGTTGACTGATCCTTGCCTTTTTTGTCTTTTCTTAATCATTTTGTAAAATCATCATCATCATCATCATCATCATCATCATCATCATTTAGAGTTCAGGAACCAATGATGCCTTTTTAAATATCAGAGCTTCTGTTCATCTGCACTTTTTACCAGGTAACATTTTTATAAAAAGAAGTGGCTTGGTTCCTTCCTCTGTTCTTATACATTGTTCAAATAACTGGTAAGGCAAAAAATCTTAGACCCACTTTTGATGGTCTTGTGCTCTTGGACATATATATTTTTTAATATATGCAAGAATCAGACTTTAGCCATTCAGGTCAAATATGTTTCCTTTATTGTAAAATAATGATGACTTGCTAGTGATCAAATTGACAACATCTTGGATTCTGGGTGAAGATCTATCTTTATTTCACCTGTTTGAAAAGACAGAATGGTTTTTAGCATTTGTAAATGTACTGGGTAAATTTGTAGTGGTTGTCATAGATTTATGTAAACAAATGATTTATTCATCAATAATACAAAAATCTAGTATAAATAAATCTAACAATGGTATTTGTAGGAAAATGTGCTGCTTCCATCTGATAATAGTCATTGACCAATCCCTATTAGGATACAATGTTTGTGAAGTAGATACTTCATGAAGAAACCAACTCCATTCTATCCCCAAGCTCATATCATTCAAAGTTACTCCAAGTCTCATTTTACTCATTTCATGAGGAATTCTTTCTTCCAGAACCCAATAGCACCAACGTTCCAGAATCTGTTCTCATTATAGGATATCCCTTACATTTCTAACCATCCCCCAATATTTTGTGTTGGGCTATAGCCTTCTTGGCAATTGTATTTCGCTTTTGGTTCAATCAGAGCTTCAAGTTGCTTAGCCTCAAAATGGGCAGATGCTAAATGACTAAGACACACTCAGAGATTTGGAGTCAAAGTCCAACCCAAAAACAGAAGACATGATTCATGTCCATCAAACCTGTGAATTGTTTCTGAAATTAGGTTTTAATTTCTACCGAATGGCTATACCATTCTTTGACAGCTGTGATTTCATTGACTTCAGGGTAGTTTAGCAGTAGGAATTAGGTGTAGTTTCAACATACCATCTGCTCCAGCCACATGTCCAGCTTCTCTTGGTTGCCTGTACTCTCTGAAACAAACTAACAGAGTTGAAATATAGACTCTTCTTTTAGAGCATCAACTATGGCAAATCTGTATCTCTATCCACTATAGCAGTCTAAAAGTGTGATTGAAGGTGTAAGGATTCATCGTTTCAGGGTCTGGTTTATCAAATTCCTGATCCTGAAAAAGAGTAGTGAACATATCCCATTATTTTTCCTGACTTAGCCTGACTTGTTTATATTAAATAAACAAAATGGTGTTTTGACTCCCGCTGGGTTCCATCTCCTAATGTTGTATATGTATTAAGTGTACAACACAGGAACTTAGATAAACCCAATCAGGAAACAGCAAGTAGCTCCTGGAATTTGGTTTCCTAGAAATATCTTTGGCACTGAAATATAATATGAAACTTTGCTTTTGTGGTCCTGGGAATTTGAGCCAGGGCCTATGCTAGCTACACAGACACTATCATTTGAGTCTCTCTTACTTCTTCATCAGAAAGGAACCCTCCCCCTCCTTGGGAAGGAGATTAAAACAGACCAATGTAACACTGAAAATCCTGCCTTGCTTTTATCAGTTGCAAAAGGTGGGAAAATAATTTATCATATCTACTAACTATCATATCTACTAACTGTATCATATCTACTAACTGTATCATATCTACTAACTGTATCATATCTACTAACTGCTTTTGTCTGTTGAATGAATGGTATCTTCTTCCCACACAAAAAAAGTCTTACTGAGGTCCTGGGCACCAAGTCCTCCATTGAAAGGGATCTTTTACAGATCTTAGCAACTTAATGTGAGGTCATGAGAGTGAAACCTCTCAAGAAGAGGAAGAACAGCATGAGATGCTCACATCACACCGGAGAAGGACTATGTAAAATGGTGGCAGAGATTGGAGAAATACAAGCCAAGGAAAAGCAAACATTGCTACAAACACCTTGAGGTTATAGCACAGGTATAAACGCCTCATCCCCCAGAGTCTCCCAATATGATCAATCCTTCCCACACCTTTATTTGGCATTGCTAAACTTCAGAATTGGCATATAATGAATTTCTGCTGATTAAAGCTATTTCAATAGTGTTTTGTCACAGTAGCCCAAGGAAGCTGGCAAGTAACGAAGTCAAGAATTAACTCCCCAAGGAAGCTAAACTTCCACAAGCAGCAGGAAAGAATTCAATCTTGGGTGTTCAATCAGCTAAGGTAAGCCACCTCTGGACAGGGAAGTTCAGATTCTATTGGGTAATAATGGCAGGTTTCAGATCAACTCTACTGTCTCCACACTTCATTTCTGTTAAAATTCTGAGAAGTGGTAACACTGTCCTTTCATCTGTGCTTTCCCAGAGGGATGAAATGCTCATCTTCACTAGTCCTCCATTCCCTGCAGAGTATACATACACATCTAAAGCTACCTACTGCTTGTCCTTCCTATTTCCTGCTCACCTACCTTGTGATCTACCTGATAAATATATCAAGTAATCTATTTTGTTATAATCCTCCTTCTGTCTGGTCATGATTATGGTCCTGACAGCTCTCCCATTTCAGCCACTTCTTGAAATACCTGTTTTAAGAGTTTTCTAGATAAATGGAAATTAGTAGCTTGGTTTGGACTTAATATATTTTAAACAGCCCCTGGATGTTTCTTTTTTTTAAAGTATTATCATTATAAAGGTGATATATAGAAGGGTTACAGATATATGTTAGATCCAGAGTACATTTCTTTTTGGACTCATTGGCACTCTCTCCCAGTTTTTCTTTCCCATCCTCACCTACAAGTAGTATAGTTCATTTTCCACGTGGTGCCTAGTAAAGACCCCTGCTGCATTTGTACACCTTTGTACCTCCATTTCTGTGTCCCCCACCCCTGCTGTTGCCTTTCTTTAGAAAACCATTAGCTAAGGGCAAACAGAGGCAATATGATCCTACATCAAAGACTTGGTGAGTTTGGGAGGGATGGACATCATGGTTCTTGCTTCTAAATACCCATCTTTAAACCACCACTTTCTCTTTCATATTTACAACACATTTATGTTGAGATTGGAAAGGCCAGACAAGTCGAGTTGAGTAGAAAAGGTGGAGGGTGTGGAGGTCAGAGTTCCAGTTTCTTGGTTTCCAAACAAGTGGCTTTCCTTGGAGGTGGAAATCAAGGTCTTGCCTTGTCGGTGGAGTAATGTAGGTTCTTTGCAGGTCAATACAAAAGAAATTACAGTATGTTTTTATGGTGAACTTTGATGGGCCCACCATTTCTGAAGAAGAAAAATGTTAGGATGCAGACTTTAAATGCCCATATTCTCATTCTGCTGCTGAGTAGCTCAGAATCCTCACATATACTTCATGTAATTTCTACAAGCCCAAACCAAGAATGTAGGATAAAATTGGTGTTTATCTTAAGGAGTGACTGGTGACAGTAAATAAATTAATAATAGGTGCTTCATGATTGGTATACTGTAAGCTACCAGTAAATCTTTGTTCTTCCTATTTGCCTACTAGATATGTGGCAAATATTTTATTTTTATAATAATGCATTTATAGAGCTAGGTTTGTTCTTTTTCAACTAAGACTTTTGCATAAAGACATTTGATGCAATCTCTTAATAAGTAACTGAAATGGTGCAATTAAAGTATATATCTACTAATAAAGAAAATAAAGGCAATGTCAATCAATCTTGGTCAAGATTCTTTTTGTAATATGGCTGGCTACAGTTAATTTTACACCTGTATTTTATGAAGCATATTTTATTGGTTATTCAATTACACTTCATAGATGTGGTAGTATAGGCTGGTGTCTCTGCCATAGCTGAAAATAGCAACACCTTAGCATTTTAAAAAGCTTCCATGGCAACATTCAAAACTTTTCATTTGTCTGAGATTATGCATCTCATGCATAAAAGGGAAGAAAGCTTTAAGAAGTCTATATACAGAATACATACTCATTGGAATGAAATGTAAGAGACTGAATACATGAAAAGCAGGCCAATATGTCATGCCAATTCTAATTCTGTGCACATGGCAAAAACACCATCTATAAATCTATACTTTTCTTGATGACCTCTACCAGGGTGTCAACAAAATGGAGTAAACATGCTATCAAAGAGAAAAAATAATCATAAATTGAATATATGGAGTTCAGAGAAGTTTTGTTTCATTGAATGGAGTTTATTTTTATTTCTCTTCATCTTTTTTTTCAAAATGGGCTACAATTTCATACACTGAACATTTAATTTCAATAGATCTAACCTCTTCTAAGGACTTTCCTATGATATTTACTAAGCAAAGTAAAGATTTATCTCTAGAAGAATCCCAAAAGGTGGGCCTAGGCATGGTGGTACATGTCTGAAATCCCAGTTACTCTGGAAGTGAATGTATTAGCATTAAGGTTTGAGACTGGCCTGAGAGACTATCCAAAAATCTGAACCTAAAATGGCTAGGGTAGAGGTATTGCTCAAATGTCAGGATGAAATCTTGAGCTCAAACCACAGGACTGTCATAAGGGAACAAAAAGATGGGGCTTACTGCAAAGTATTTAGTCATTAGAGGTGTACTCACAAAGAAGACTGTAGGACTTTGACCTTTCATTTTCTGTTTATTGAATCAAAGTATGACTTCTTGATGCAAGCACGAGACCAATGATATCACCATAATGTGCCACTTTGTCAAATGTATAAGTCAACAACGCTGCCCAGTCTTGGACCTGAACTTACAGAATCATAAACTAACATAAATCTTTTGTGTGGGGGTGGGGGTGGGGGGGTCATAGAGCTTGGAACTTGGCCTGGGCGCTGTCCCTGAGCTCTTCAGCTCAAGGCTACTACCCTATCCTTGAGCCAATCCCCTCTTCCCATTTTCTACAGGTTACTTGGAGTCTCAGGTAAAAGAGTCTCGGGTCCTTTTGTGCCAGGATGGCTTTGAACCTTGATCCTCAGATCTCAGCCTCCTGAATAGCTAAGATTATAGGCATGAGCCACCACACCTAGCACATAAATCTTTTTTTTTATTTTATAAGGATCTTGTTTCCAATATCTCATCATTATGACAAAAGCTAGCTACCATCAGTGGAAATGCATTCGTTTATATACATAAAGTCTAGTTTCTCCAAATATTCCAAAAGGTAGATATCTATCATAAAATACCTTGACGGCAAAATACCTTGACTGATTATCTTAATTCAGATGTCTTTATCCTCCCATCCATGTAGTCAGCTTCTCACCAAATAAGCCTCAGAATGAGTTGCTTGTTGACTGCCATTAGGCATAAGTATGACTATCTTCTGAAAAGAAAGAGTGACACCAGCTGCTATGAGCTCGGACAGGTTCTACTTGCAAAACATGCTTCCATCAGAAGGTGAGAACCCAGAAGGTGTAAGCACTGAATGAGAGGGGAAATCCTCCCTTCACACCCAAAGCATCTTAATGAAATCTGACAAGGAAGAAAATGAAAAGCAGAATATTTACTGTCCATCTTGGCTACCCACTTAGATCTAAAATGATCAAAAGTTTCTTTATCTGTCTTGACTCTCATTTTTCTTACTTGGAAACTGAGAAATATCCTTTCTCTGTTTTTTTTTTCATAAAGATCCAATAACTTCTGCATCCAACTTTCAAATGCTGCACAGATAAGAGACAATGTCCATTTTGAATGCCAAAAAGATGAATTTTTCAACTGTGAAAATACAAAAAAAGAGAAAGAGAGATGTTCTCCCCCCGTGTCCCCTCCCCCCAGACAACCAAGGAGGTCTCAAGGACTTGGTGGCTTTTTCAGAACTATGTAGTTCAATTGAATAAATTTTTCACTCCTTTTATGTTTCAGAAGTTTGTATGAAGTAAATTAAGATAGCAAAATCTGAGAGCAAATGGTATAAAGATATATGTCAACAGATCTAACCTCTTCCAAGGACTTTCCCATAATTCCAAATTAGATTTTTACTAAGAACAGGAAGTGATGTTTTTATCTCCAGCAGGATCCTAACAGCCACCTCCTGCTCTGTACCTGGAATCTGAGGTGCTCTGGAAAACACATTGAGTATAAAACATGAGCTTGGCTTCCCTTGGTGCAGCTTTATTGCATATTTATGCCTATGGCTTCGGGAGCTTCTGAGGCAGGAGATATGCTTGTTTACCATTTGGACTGGCTCCACTGCCTCTCACCTGTGCCTGGACTTAGTCAGGCAGCCCCCTTCTGAGCCCTGCATAACATATTATTTGAGCCAGAAGCAACCTGGGGATTCTGCATAAATCCAAAGACTCCACATCAAGCATTGGCAGGAAAGATGGATTGAGCTCTGAGGCCTTTCCAGCACTTTGCAGGATCAAAAACTCAAGCCTCCTATCACAGGTGCACAGTGTCACAGAAGACAACCACAAAATCCCACATTCTCATCACAGAGTCTGAAGGTTGGCAGAATTCAGCAATTTCTCTCTCACCGATCTCTTGGCTTTTTCTGGGAACCAAGAGGGAGATGTTGAATCTGACTATTAATGAATCAGGACACACTTTATTGGTTCTAAACTACATTTGTCATGGCAATTTACATGAGTTAGCACCAGGTTTCCAAAGCTTGAGACAGATGTAGCAAGAGTTGTTTTAATGAGCTAACTTACCCACAATGACTTATACTGTTTTATGGTATTTATTACATGGTGTCATAAACACTATTAAATTAAATTATAGAACTATTTGTATTCTGAAAAATTAAAGTGTCATTAAAGAAAGAAGAACCTTCAAATGTACATACTTCATCACTTCTCCTTCTGTCACGTATGAAATTAAATCTTGTGGGGTTTTTTTTAACATTTTTTTGTCTCATCATACATACCTAAAGGTGCAGACCTATGGCCTAGCAACCTGGCTAGCAACCTAGAAGTCTAGAGCAGACAGGGGAGTCCAGCAGGTAAAGTCTAAGTACCTTCCTATAATCCAGCTGAACCAACTCTATATACATAGGTCATACCTACTAGCTACTGGTGGGGAGGGGGTAGATTGGAAAGATCATGGTTTGCGATAAACCTGAGAACAAAACACAAGAGATACTATTTCATCCAATAGATGGAAGCAATGATATATCCTGTTGCCCCAGATACATGATAGGATGAGGATAAAAGTATTTCCATTCCTGGCCATTTCAGGAAAGAAATAAATTCTTAAAATTCATAAAAATGTCAAACACAGTAACATATATCTCTCATTATAGCTACGGCAGGCAATTTAAATAAGATAATATGGTCCAGTCTGGTGTAGTGGGAAACAAAGCAAGACTATAGCTAGAAAATAACCAGACCAAAGAGTGTTGATGTGACTCAAGTAGTAGAATCCCTGATTACCAAGAATAAAATCCTTTGTTAAAAATTCTTGTCCAAGCTAGGTTCTGGTAGCTCACAAATGTTAATCATAGCTACTCAGGGGACTGAGATTGGAGGATCATCGTTCAAATCCAGCCTGGGTATGAAAGTCAGTGAGACTCTTATTTCCAATTAACCACCAGGAAATGGAATTGGCACAGTAGGGGTAGGATGGTAGCCTTGAGCTGAAGAGCTCAGGGACAGTGCACAAGCCCAGAGTTCAGGTCCCATGACTGACAAAATAAATATCCCTGTCCTTCCATTTCCTTACAAATGGCACAAGGTAAGTCTTCCTGATGGAAGCATAGATTTCATTGTATATATACACCACCTTTTTAAATCCATTTGGAAGTAAGTCAGACCCAAAGAAACATAGGTTGCACAGTTTCCCCAATTTGTAAGTAATCAGAATGTGTCTCTAAATCTGCAAGAAAACACAATGGATGGTAAAAGGCAAAAAAATTACACCTGAACATGATAAACTAAACGAAACTGTAAACAGTCACACAGTGAAACCAAAGGAGGACATTCTTAGCAGATAATCACAAAGGCTCAATAGCTATGGGCATCTAAAACGATGTTTGTCAAAAAGAACTTTAAAAACTGGAAATGAGAGGATTTGGGGTATTTTGCTTTTTGTAAATTCTCTCCTTTGGCGCTGTATTTTTTAAATTTCTGTACCTTTTCCTTGAATGTGTTTATCTGTTTTGAGAAGGATTGGGGGAGCACAGAAATGAAGGGATACATGGTGAACAAATACCTCAGTGGTACACATTAGACACTAACTTGAAAATGAACTATACAACTTGTAGGAAAAGTGGGTCAGGAGGGAAAAATCTGGGTGGGGGGAAACAAGGGAAAAGGTGGCACTGTTCATTACCTGACTTACATAACTAAAATTTCCTCTGTATATCATCTTTACAATAACAATAAAACTAAATCCCAATCCTGCCAAATAAGTAAACAAATAGGTAAAAACAAAAAATAAGTAAGTAATCAAATAATTTATGATGTTGGAGTTAAAAAAAGGGTGCATCTAAGTTATTTAGATTATGGAAAGACTTACAACTAATACAACTGGTTGGAAGACCCTGGAGAGACTCCTCGAACGGATGAGGTAATGCACAAAACATATTTCTCATTAAATAAAGCCTTTGGTTTCATGACAAGGAGTAACTCCATACACTTATCATAACAGTGATTACAGATTTTCTGGCTCATACTGTGCATGTCCACCTACAAGGAGAATCAATTCGTTTAGAATGGCCAAAGAGGATGTTACGTGTTCTCTTTAGGATTTTGCAGAATTCTTACTAATCACCCATACTCAAAGATTCTTCCAGGTTATGTTGCCTTCCTGAGAATTAATGTGGCATGAAGATTTAAGATCCTGGGTTCTATGCTTCTGTACTTAGCCGTCTGTTCTACAATGAATTGCCCTCTGTAACTACAATATGGAAATGAAAATAACCAGCTCTAGTGTTAGTCTAAAAGTGGAGTTAAAACATTCTAGGTCCTCAAAATTGTACCTTGTAATTAGTGAATATATTTAGGAAGCTCTAGTATGTGTTATTTTCTTATAAATCTCTTCTCTATTTTCCAGATCTAGCCACATGTAACAAAGCAAACATTATGGGCTAGCATTTTTTAATGACAAAATTCTTCAATTCTCAGTTGTGTGTTTTTTAAGTTATTTTTCTCATTTTCAGATAAAGAAAGCAACACACTGGCATTAAATAAATAGCCTCCGTCTGAATGAAGAACGATGAAGGTGTGTTACATTGTTCTCTCAACTCATATGACCAATTTTGCCATTATCAATAAGTTGCTCTAGAATGATGATCAACTACTCAGTAAATCTCTGAAAAACAAAACCAAGTACAATTGCTCATTGATTTGTACAGTCATTAAGCTTCTGAAAGTGCAGTGTGTGCTCAGTGTAAGCAACCCAGCCTTTGTGAGGTTAAGGAAAAAAACTACATGTTCTATGCCAGTGCAATTAATCTGTTTCCTGACTTACATGAATTGGCTATTCAAAGTGATAGGGACATGGAAGGGACCATCCAGCACGTGGAAGGGTGCTCAGTCTACTTGGACCCCACGTCAGCTAACACCTCATTAATCATGACAATCAAATACATCCACCCAAATTCCCAAAATGCCTCATAAGGCAAGCTGGTGGCCTGAGAATTGCCAAGACTCAGAGGCAACTTATTCCTGGCGTAAAAGCCACAGAGTGATTTCCAGGGTGTCCACCAGACTAGTGAGAAACAAGGGAACATATCCAGTGAAATAACATGGAATACAGGGAAGAGTGTGAGAAATAGCCCTGGAAATAGACAGATGGAGGACAAAACCCAAGAGCAAAGGAGAAGACAGAAACACAAGAGGAAGAGAATTTCCCAAAGAAGAGTCAGTGGCTTGCAATGAAGTACATAATTAGGTATAAGAAAGAAGACTGGTCACACCTGTAACTAGCTACTCAGGAGGCTGAGATCAGAAGATCACAGAGCCAGACCTGCAGGAAAGTCCATGAGACTCTTATCTCCAGTTAACCATTAGAAAAACAGAACAGGCGCTGTGTCTAGGACATTAGTGTTAACTTTAACTGAAAATATATTGCCAGCAACTTCAAGTTGATTGTTGAGAACTGAACATAATGTATTGCCAACCCATTCTGAATAAAAGGAAAGATGGGTGGGTTAACAACTGACTAAATTTTGGCTCAAGGCAACTGAGTTTTTTTAATTTTAATTTTATTGTCAGATGTATAGAAGGGTTATAGTTACATACATAAGATAGTGAGTACATTTCTTGTCCAACACATTCCATTGCTTCTCCTCCAAAAAAAAAATACCTTATCTTTCCATGCTTGTAAAATGCACAAACTAACCCTGGCTTCAAACATTTTTACTTGCTTACCTGTCTGCAATTAAAACCAAAATCTGCTTAGATTTAAACAAGTGATACCTTCTTGAATCAATTCTACAACATGAATGTAAAATGCACTGGCCTCTTTTGGACGTAACCTTTAAGCATATTCTGTAAATAGCTACAAATCATGTGAATAATAACATGCTCCTTTCTATTTTCCTTCCAATTACTAATCTATCTTCTTTTTCTGTTTCTTTCTAGGAAAACAAAGGTCAATAAGGCTCTGTCTGAAATTCCATTCCAGAGCATCACGGGGGCTCTTCACAAAATACATGTCTCTTCAGAAATACCAACAATCATAGGCTGTGGATAATTGGTTGCTAAAATGCATCCTTAGATTTGCAGTTATGTTGTTAAGAGGAACATCTTCAAGATTTAATGGGAAGAGCAGAAGAAACTTGAGTATGTTTATAAGCTGAAGAGAGCCAGCGAAAGAGATAGAGAGGTTGACAGAACAGGCTAAAGTGATTAATTGACAAAATCTGAATGTCAAGTCTGGAAAGAAGCAATCTGTAACACCCACCTTAGGTAAAAGGAAGCTCATCATGCATTTAATAGGGGATATTGGAGACAGGAGGGTGAAATAGGAATTTTTACAAACCCATATGATAGGCCTCTGTTATTTAGCATGCTTATACTGAAATTTGCTATTTCTCAATTAAAGCTTAGTCAAATAATATATGCACTTATTATCTCAGGAAGTAAAACATTTAAACTTAATAATTAATGTAAAATAATGAAGGTAACTACTGAATAAGATGCAAGATCCTCTGAGTTGCTAGGAAGACAGAGCAACTTGGAAAACAGAATGGGGAGAAGTTGTTCCCTTATGAAACAAGGAAGTACAGCAGCCAAGCTTATCATCCTCTGGCTCTAGTCCCCTAGCATCTCCACAGTTCCTATAAACCAGTGTTTCTGAATAAACAAATTGTGTTCATGGGCCAGCAGCAGCAGTAATACCTGGAAACGTGTGTGACCTACATATTCTCAGACTACAGAATTAGAAACCTAGGATTCTACAGTCCGTATTCAGATACGCACGACAGGCCCATGTTTTGAGAACCACCAATGTAAACAGCTGATTCCCTAAATCAGAAGCAGTAAACAACTCTCTTATTGTTTCAAAGGCGATACTAAAGTCTTTACAGAGACAAGGAAAATAGTTCTGTGTGTGCCCACACTATGGGACTAGTAGCTGTTTTGAGGCATTTTAAAATTAATTTTCAAGTTTAATCAAGAAAAGTGAAGGTTGATTATTTTTTAGGAGAGAACAAATTTAATCATTCACAAAAACATCCACAAGTTTGTTAATGTCAAAGTAGTGTCGATGCAGTTTTACCTGATTTATCTCACTGTGGTAAGAGACCTGGGATTTGCCCTCCTAGAACATTCCAGCTCTGCCTTTGACCCACTGTCTGACTGGCCATGCATAATTTAAGATTTTTGATCACCATTTTTCTCTTACATACTGAGTTCTTAATGTAATAGGGACAAAAAGAAGATAATATACACTATAACTAGCACAATGTTGGAGCTGTCAAAAGACCTCAACAGATTATCATAAAATTATTTTTAAAAGCTCATTATTGTTTTGTTTTGTTGCAACTCTTGTTGTTAGCACCTTCTCTGGCTATGATGCTGGAACTATATAGATAGATAGACAGACAGACAGACAGACAGACAGGCAGATAGATAGACAGATAGCACTAGGAGAGACAGGGAAGAGATGAAGCCTAGGAAAAGAAGAACTCAGAAAAGTTAGTCAGTACTGGAGATGCTGGAGATAAATATTGGAAAATGAATAAGAAAAGGAAAGATGACTCTGAGCTGGAAATCAGTGTAGTTGAGAGCATTAAGGATGAAAACATGGTGGGAGTGAAAACTTGTTCAACTACTCTGGAAAGCAACATGGCAGTTCCTAAACAGATTAAACATAGAGCTTCCCTGTGACCCAGCAATCCCACTCCTGGACATATACCCAAATGACCACAAACAAGGACATAGTAAAGCTAACAATACAACCATGTTCATTGCAGCATTATTTACTATAGCTAAGATATGGAACATCCCAGATAGATGAATGGATCAAGAAGTGGTATTTATACACAATGGAATTCTATGATGTCATCAGAGAGTAAGTAAATGGAAAGACTTGGGGAAAAATCAAATTTAGTGAAGTAAGGCAGACTCAAAGATACATAGGCTCCATGGTTTCCTTTATTTGTAATTATTGGTGGACGTCTGGGATTTTCCTAGCAGAGGATCCCAATAGCTCAAGGGCTATGAACATATGACCATATGGATGAGGCTAAGTGAAATGAGCTCCAGGATGGGGAAACAAGAGATTTATCTTTGTGGTTGGTGTTTTTTAATAAGCTAGGTGAATTATTTCTTTTTTTCCTCCTTATGGTTTATCCCCTGTTGTTACTGTATCTGATTTTGGTACCTGGTATATTTTATATAGGTTTACTTGTTTGTTTGAAATAGGGAAGTGAAGGGGGAGGAACAAGATGATTGAGAAGAGGTGGGGGAAGAAAAGTGAGAGAACAACATGGGAAAGGGTATCAATGTTCAAGACTACCTGACGAGTATAATTGTAACCACTCTCTACATCAACAATAAAAAAAAGAAAAGAAAAGAAAAGACAAAAAATTTAAAAAAACATGAGAAAAGAATGAGGACAACTCCATTTTTGAAAGAATATGTAACAAATGCATCATTACTAAGGAAGTACCCAAGACAGATATGAGGCACCAAAGGGTTTCATCCTGAATGACCCAGCAGTTCCACTACTTGGCATTTACCCAACCATCCAGAAACTATGGCATACTAAATCCACTACCATAACAATGTTCATTGCAGCATTATTCACCATAGCAAAAATATGGAACCAACCTAGATGTCCCACAGTTGATGAGTGGATCAACAAGTTGTATTTGTACACAATGGAATTCTGTGCTGCTGTCAGAAAAAACGACATCTCCTCATTTGTTAGGAAATGGAAAGTATTAGAAAAAATCATATTAAGTGAAGTAAGCCAGACTCAAAGGAACTTAGGCTCAATGGTTTCTCTCATTTGTCATAATCAGTAGAAACCTTGGGCTCTACTAGCAGAGATCTGCAATAGAGCAAAACCTTGATACATAAGGCCATATAGTATGAAGCTAATTGAAAGGACCTCCAGGATATAGAAACAAAAGCCATATAATGAATGATTGTTGTCCTTAATGTACTGTTATCTCTCATCTCTTTTGCTGTCCCTTGAGTATCTCATATTGTTACAGTATCTCACTTTGTTATCTGATATATTGGATTTATTTGTATTTGGTTATTTGAAATTGGATAGGGAAGGGGGGAAAACCAAGATGGGAGGGTGGAGGGGAGGGTAATGGGGACCAAGACATGTGAAAGGGTATCAATATATGTGAATTAATGCACCTTCTATCTGGCAAATATCATGTAACCCTTTTATTAATTACAATTTAAAAAAACAGGCTTACCTAGATGAACCCAAGGGGAAAAAAATTTAAAAAACATGAGAAAAGAATGAGGACAACTCCATTATTGAAAGAATATGTAACAAATGCATCATTACTAAGGAGGTACCCAAGACAGATATGAGGCACCAAAGGGTTTCATCCTGAAAACTGACACACCTTCAGTCTTCTAACTAAGGAACCTGGCACAGGAAGGGCATCTAGATTGATTCCCTGTCTTAGTTGTGGTAAAATTGAACAATGTTGTTCTGGTGGCATTCATGCAGGCTGGCTTGTGGCCATTTGAGTAAATTGGACACATGTTTTTAATAAATTGAAAAGACATTAAGTTGGTTTTCAGCAGGAAACTGTGACCCACCAAACTCAAGGTACAGGAGAAGAATGTTTTCCTCCCTCTGGAAGAAAGACTAGGAAGTGCAATCAAGTGTCCTTCAGCCCAGACAAAGGTAAAGTGATGCATCCCTTTACAACTAGGGTCCCTTCAACTATTAGGTAGAAACAGTGACATCAGGCAGGACAGAGAGAAGCGGGGTAAGATGGAGATGGAGTGGAAGAGTAATGTTCATTTTACTTCCAGGGCATCAGTTTCAGAAGTAGCCTTGATCTCAGGCTCTCTTTTGAGACTGCCAGGGTATTTCTTCAGGAGGAAGGGGAGAGGGATGATTCAGTATGATAAGGATAGTTCTAAGATACAAAAGTCAAAGGAAAACATTAGTGCTTTCAGTGACCCAAGTAAAGAAAGTTTTTGAAATAATAAAGCTATGCTAGAATTAAAATCCTGAGTCTCCAATCTAGATCTGACTTTATCTTTGTCTTGAGGAGACGTAATTTTCTTGCCACAAGTTCTTCTTCTATGCACTAATAAGATTTTCATGGAAAATTCAAACCCATGGATGATAATGATTCAAGCCATGTTCCTCTAAAGTCTGAGTTTGAACCTGTATCCTAGCTTACTGAATGTTAGAAGATAAATAAAATGCTTTGTCCCAGAACAGCTTTATATTTCTGGTAAAAGACAACTGAAAATACTATCCTTCTAAAATAAGAATAAACATAACACATGAAATACAAATATTTTAAAGATCAACTGCAATACTTCAAAAATACAGAGGACTTGCAAAGTCAGACCCTTTCAGGGACCCTTATTGGTTAAGCCTCCTTGTTTTTGCATTCCTGTGTCATTCTCTCTCCTTACACATACTAAGCATAGTGATTTTCCTATAAAGAGCAGAAAATAATATGATGGAATATAGTTTGCGAAATTAGAGTATATGAAGCTCATTTTCTCTCCTTTTTTCACTACCATTCTTTATCTGTCTTTCTCTGTCTCTGTCTCTCTCTGTCTTTATCTCTCTTTCTGTCTCTCCTCACTTAACCCCTAGTTGAAGTCAACTGCCCTACTACAGTGCAAATAACTAACGCCCTCAAACTATACAAAGTCTTGAACCCTGTCAATATCCAAATGAGTGAACTTTAACTTGGAAGTTCACATACCTTTCCATATTGCAGTCTGGTGATAATCGCAACCCTGTATGACTCTTTAATTGCAAGATTTCAGATGGTCCCAGCTAAGTTAGACCTTTATTGATTCTAGGCTCATGGGAATATGACATATCTCTGTTATTGATATATTAACATAACTAGTACATAAAAAATAACTCTTGGCTATGCCCCAACGTATCTACTAAAGCAGTCTCTCTCTTGATTCTGCCTTTAGAAACACTTGACAGGAATGTCTATGACAAATAGCCAAGAAAAACAAATTTTAATGTGTAGAGACCACATGGAAGGTAAATGCATTGAATGGGAAAATCCCTAGGTTTCATGTCACTAGAATGAAATTTTCTCTGGGTAATTAAACGTCATCCTTAAGAATGCTTTTGAAGTAGATGACAGGAAGGAAGATTTGACAAGATTATCATTTGAGGTGTTAACTAAGGGTTTTATTGACTTCCAAGAGTTAAAGAAAATAAAATAATTCTAACTTGTAGTATCAGGGTAAGCTACATGATGTCGTGTGTGTGTGTGTTTGTGTGTGTGTGTGTGTGTGTCTGTGTCTGTGTCTGTGTGTCTGTGTGTGTATGTCTGTGTGTTTATTCCAATGTGGATGTGTGAGAAGGCAGAGAGAAATGTGTTAATGGCAGATGTACATATCACCTAGAAAATACAAATTGTGGAGCCAGACAAACAGGCCAAGATAAATTGTGGTTTGTCTGCTTAATAGAAAAATAAGTTAAATCCCTCTGTACCTTCCTCTGTAAAATGTGAATAATAATAAAACCTTCTTTATTGGTTGTTGTATGAGCATGGCTTTGTAGGATGAAATAAGCCCATGAACCAATTCTCTCAACTTGCATGAATTTTCTTTTACTACATCTGCATATTGATAATTCTAAATTCTAGCAGATTAACCCAGCGACCACTTACTATTGCTCTTGAGTTTCTGGCCTTCTAGTGGCGGTACTATCTTGACTAGCCTTGGCATATACCAGTTGACACATACACCTGGAATTTCCTGGGAGCTGGTTGCCTTAGGAGGGTCTCACATATCTGGCAGGTGTATGGGTGTTGGCTTAGGCCATGGGTTTACATTACATGTCTCTGATCTTCCAGAAAGTTAGCTTGAACATGCCCATGAGGTAGCATGAGAGTTACAACAGAATAGGAAGCACTCAAGATCTCTCGAGACTTAGACATCTAGCTGGCACAAAACCTAGAATCTGGCAGAAGGCTACAATACCTGATGGACCACTAACCTTGCAAACACTGCACCATGGATACTAAGGAGTGATGTTAAGAATATTATCTCTTGATAAAATGACTCGATGAGATTCTGATATTATAAACATGAACAATTCTAGAATGTCAAGAGCCAAGTGGTCCATATGCTCAGTAAGTTTTATTGTAGAAATAGTAGGGAAACCAAGTCATTTGTTTGATATTTCCTGGCTGATTAATGATGATCTTCAATGAAAAACTAGGTGTTTTTCAGTCTTCTGAATGACTCAGAGCCCTAATACATACTAATATGTAAATATGACTAATTATTTCATACGCATATAATAATAGTCACTATCCCTATTTAGTCTACAAAGAATTTTCCGCAAATTCACTTGTTTTGTAGTAAGTTTACAATGCCTGGTTGCAAAGGTTTTGTTTTCTTTCTTATTTCTACTCAATGACTCCTAAAGAACATTATCAAAAATCTTTGGATAATGATCCCAAAATGAAAGAGACAACATTTCCCAAAGCCCAAATAATCTTTTTTTCATATATTTTTATTGTAATTAATAGAAGGGTTAAATGGTATTTGCCAGATAGAAGGTGCATTAATTTACATACATTGATACCCTTTCACATGTCTTGGTCCCCATTTCCCTCCCCCTCACCTCCAACCCTCATCTCGTTTCCCCCTTCCCTATCCAATTTCAAATAACCAAATACAAATATATCCCATATATCAGGTAACAAAGTGAGATACTGCAACAATTTGAGATAACCAAGGGACAGCAAAAGAGATGGGAGATAACATAGTACCTTAAGGACAACAATAATTCTTTATATGGCTTATGTTTCTATATCCTAGAGATCCTTTCATTTAGCGTCATACTATATGGCCTTATCTTTTAATGCTCATCTACAAACATGATTTTTGCATGGTTACTCAAGATAAGACTAACTCCGTTTATAATTCAACTTCATTACCCTGCAGAAAGACTAAGGCAGAGCATAATATACTCAGCTGATGGAATGTGTTTTGAAAGCCCTTGTTCTTTCACCATAAGGACAAGAGAAATGCTAGGGTAAATGTGGGGAGAGTGTTTTTGCTTTTACACAGCCATAGAAAGACCAGTCCTGCTGTCAGTGGCTAGAAGTCAGTGGGTGTTCAAGAGATTGGGGATGGAGGTGCCATCGTGTTTTCTGCTGTTCTTGTTGTTATGTCTCAGTTTTGTTGCTGTTCTTTCCATGGTTCCCAGTAATGACATGCTGTCATTCAACCAGTTTTTGGAAATCTCAGCAAAGAGGACCCCATTGTTCCTTCCTTGTGTGTTTATTTATCGGGATGATCTAGATTATACTACATTGACAAAGCATTCCCAAACCCTGGTAGATTAAAACATAAAGGATGCATTTCTTTTTCTCATTTCCTTATGTGCCAGCAGGAGATTGCTCGGAATTGGTTTTTCCCCAGGTCCCAGCTGGCAGAGCTCTCGATTCTAAAGCAGATCATGACGACAAAGAGAAAGGCAGCGTAACTATCATGAACGCCGCTACGATGTCTCATAACTGGTAGCTTGATATTGCACGGGTCACATTGCCACATCTAGTTAAAAACAGAGATGTGCAGTACACAAGAAGTATCAAACTGAAAGAGGATTTTTAAGGTGGACTAGAAATATAGGATCAGATTTATTGTAGAGTAGGTGCAAGTGAGCAAGTGTATGAACATGTGTATCAACATGAAGCTGCAGATTTTATAACTAGGTGAAATACTTTGCAGTTCTACTCTCTGGGACCACAAGATTGTCTCCAGTGTGGTTCTCCCTTTATTATTGGGATCCCCTAGCTCTGTGGAACTTGGTCTTATCAAGTTTGTTCTGAATTCTCCAGACACATCCTATATTTGATATTTCCCATGCCCCCTTTAGCCATAACCTCTGTCTTCACATCTTTGTACAACTAATGATCTTAAGAGCACCCAATGTCAACTTTACACACCATCTTGCCATGTTCCAGGTTTTATCCATACTGAAAAGGGACTCATCTAATTTTCTGTAAGGGGTCATCTATCAAAGAACAATAAATTTTATCTATAGGTAAGGACTATTTTTCACTTAGTTAAAATCACTCCCCTATGAGCCAGCACCAGAAAAAAAAGCCATGGCACTGGAAGACCTTGGGTTAGCTCCATTTACTATTTTATCAAGCTACCTCAAGTCACTCAACCTCACTTAGGCTCAGTCACCATCTGTAAAGACAATACCAACTGCATCCAAGTGTTCTAACAAGGTACCTTCATGTTTCCCATTTCAGGAACGAAGCTTCAGAGAATTTTATTTTCCAAGAAAATTGGACTGCACGCCACTTAGCCTTTTGATAAATTCTGTAGGTTTAGTACTTTCTGCTTGCTCACTTTGAATACAACTCTGTCTTAGAGCCTGAGTTCTGAACATACAATCAAACTCCACAAATGTATACCTAAGTGTGTGAAAAGTAGTCAAGGATTTGTAGTCATTGTTGTTATGATCACTTTTAGGTAAAAGATTTTTTTATGCCATCAACATCTTGCGCCTTACTTCTTTTGTTCTCTTTCTCGTTCCCTAGTTCTAGTTCTTTCTCTCTCCTTTTCTCCCTTACTGTTTCTTTTTATTCTCCCATCTCTTCCATTTTGCTCTGCTTCTCTCTCTCTCCCTCTAGTTTTCATCTTTCACAGAAAAAGCTGTAAGCCTATTACATTTGCCAAACTCCTCATACCAACAAAACAAAAATCACTGTTGGCTAACATATTCACACACAAAATGATGAATTTCAGATTTCCTCCTTCTTTCCTAGTTCCAGATACACCCTTTATCTGATAGGTGGTGATTTTTTTTCACCATCTCCTACCTGGACTAAACCACAGGAATGAAAGTAAAGTTTAAGACAGGAAGCTGTATAGGCCTTCTCTTTCCCGTTGTTTGTATATAGTGATGTAGACAGCAAAGACCTAAAGAGAGGCTAAAGGTCTCAAGGTGAAAAATCATAGCTGGTTTATTAGAAATGGCTTTTTCCATTAACCATCTGTCTGACCTTGGGCAAGTTGTACTTCATCACCACAAGCCTGCATGCCTACTCCTGGGAAAAGAAGAGCTTAGCTCATGAGATCTGATTTCCCACACTGACTTTCTGACAGTAGTGATTTGGCACTTGCACCACTAACAGTCAGAAGTACCTATGCAGGAGTAGAAGACAAATTCTGATGCCTGATGCAAGTTCAGTTCACTGAATTGACCTCTAGCAGAGGAAAATGGCACCTCTATGAGATTTAAAATTCATGTGGCAGAAATTTACTATCTTTGGTGTTCTCTAGGATGCTACACCCTACAAACTGTTTCCACATGTGCCCTCAGAGTGTGTACCTAGTGCCATGAAGCAGGAAGGGTGACCACTGTTACCTGTACTCATGGAAGACAGTTTAGTAAGACCTCTATTTGAGTATAAGAACAAGGATTGAAATTTAAAAGTACTGTTTAGATCTCATATCCACATATCAAGGAGACCATATGCCTTTTGTCCCTTTGTTCTTGACTTATCACACTCAATATGATTTGCTCTAGTTACATCCACTTCCCAGCAAATGCCATTATTTCATCTTGTCTGGTAGCTATGTAGAATGCCATTATTTGGGTACCAATGGTTATGGACATGGTCTTGGAAATATAAACATAACTACACAGACATAAAATCTATGAAGGGATATATACTCTATAGACATAATATTTTATTATATAGATTAATATGTATCTATGACATACAAATCCTCAGTTTAAATTTAATTATGTCCTAAAAATCTATGTGCCAGTGATTGCATATAGAGATTCCCTTCTTGAATATTTGTTTGTTAAACATGACATTTGAAATATGATATAAAAATCAGTGTTAATAAAATCTTAAAAAAATAAAATTTAAAAGTAGCACAGTAAATACAATAGATAAGTGGGGCTGCCAATGTGACTGGATTAAGAAATGTTTGTGTAGTTTGTTAACCACAGTTGTGGGTTTGTTGGGAAGGACATTTACAGGGGCAGTAAGATCATGGGGAATCTTTGTATAATCAATTGATTAATCCCTGAGTGCATTCATAATATGATGCATTATCGGAAGAGGGAAAAGTTAGAAAATGAGTCCTAACTGGAGGAAGTAGGTCACTGAGGATGTGTGTCCTGGGGTCTTCATCTTCCCTAGACACCCCCATCCTCTCCTTTCTGTTCCCTGGTTTCTCTGATTTCTCTGCACTACCCTTCCCTCCCTGCCATGAGTGACACTTCTGAAACTCTAATCCAAAATAAATCTTACTCTTTTCAAGTTGTTTTCTCTAATCCTTTGTCATAGCAGCAAGAAAAATAACCAATACAATGAACAAGTTAAAAGCCTTTCCACTCTGCAGTCCACAATTTAGGTTGGCTCTCTCCTCGTTGACCTTGGAACATGATCACTAATACATTTTCTACTTTGAGGTTTATACTTTTCACGATCCTTAACAACCACAATGAATAAAGAAGATGATGATGACAACGACGATGATGGTCTAAAGATCATGTAAAGGTAGTTGTATGACCCACATCAGACCAAATGTTTTATTTTAATTTACATATTATAAAAAATAGTGAAATTAGCTTGGTTGAGTTGTACTTTACCTAATTTTCTAAGCATGTTTATTTGAGGATGGACACAAAAATCTAATACTCTACCTTCAGCTGTGACCATCTTTCATCCACTGGTCCTTTCATACCCGTTACCCTTCTTCCCAAAGCTACTGACGCCTCTGGAAGCATAGCTCCTAAAAGTTGAGAAACCACTTCCTGTTCTGCAACCCAACAGATTTTTTAATGTAAATTTTTAAATACTTACAAAATGCTTATTATTCATGTATTACTGAAAAGATAGTCTTTGTTCTGGACTTGCTACTTAAATATTATCATTTTGTTCTATTCTGCTACTGAAGCATTGTCTGAAATCTCCCATCTGAAAAAAAATCTCTGACTTTAAGTTTCATTGTGGCTTGTTACCTGAGGAGACAAAGGATTCTTCTGAATACCTGCAAAATGATAGGTGATGTATGAAATTTTCACATATAAGAATCCCATGTTATTTCTACATCAGTGTGGAAGTATCATTTTCTCTGGAGAAAATGGTATTCTCCTTTCCCACATGGTAAACAACTGTCTTGATTTTTCTGGTCTGAGTGACAGAATGTGTACTGGTGCCAGGGAAAGATGGGAAGAAGAGGCCAGCTCCCAGCAGGCAGTGGTGGAGGGTGCTGTGCAGAGCGAATCTGTGCTGGAGACCAGAACTCTCAAGTGCAAACCAGGAGACCTCTCAGTTGTGGCTTGTGGATCATCTGTGAGGATGAAATGGAAACTGAATGTGTGAATGAAGTCAGCAGGGGAAAATCAATACTGAGACCATGAGGGAATACTTGGAAATAATAACTTAGAATGAAGTCAAGAAGATGGAAAATATTAAAGAGAGAAAGAGAAAAGGGAAATGTTATGAGGGCAGGGTATTGTAAATTACAAATAAGGCACCTAATGTCTGTAATCCCATTCAGGAAGCTGAGATTTGAGGATCACAGTTCTATGCTGGCCTGGGAAGGAAAGTCTCATCTCCAATTAACACCAAAAAGAAATAAGAGGAACTGTGTTCCAATTGATAAAGAGCCAGGCTTGGATGAAAAGAATAAGAGACATCTCCCCAATTCTGAATTTAATCCCTGGTACTGGCACACAAAAAGGTGCAAAAGAGGAATTTCAAGTAGAGGAAATTTTTCCACAGTGCTTACAAACTGCTTAGCTTGTGTAATGCAAGGATTGAAGTGTGTCCAGTGGCTTTGGCAGATAGTTCTTTGTGAAACACAGGGTGTTTCTTTCCAATGAACGGTGCTGATGGTGAGGAAGGGAAGCATGGCTGTAGTTTCAGGATTGAGAGGGAAGGGAGAAGACCCTTTAGGGAGGTGAATTGATGACATATCCTGGAAGTGAAGACTGAGGAAGGCTTCCAGGGGGTATGCTGAGTAGAGGAAATGGCTGATAAGTGAAGAGAAAGCCAGTTGTTTTCAGAGTACTGATTCATTCATTAAGTCTGTGATCCTGCCATCTACTGCATAACTTGGTGATGCCTGGAGACCTGGGATCCTACTAAAGCCCTCAGAGAGGAATCAAAACCATAGATAAGCTAGAGCATACACAGCATGGTGAAGGCCAGAAGAAAGGAACTTGATATTCTCCATATATACAGCACACATCACAGATACAATATGCAACAGAATGAACATATAAAACATACATATCACACACATCATATAATCTATGTAAAACAGTATTCATGCATATACTATAGACCATGTTCACCACATGCATTGCACACATGTACATGTACGCATCACATATGATTGTACATACGGCACCTAACACCCTCACACATACAAACCACATACATGAAACACCCACATGATGCACACACAAGTATATATATGTTGTATGTATACCTATATATGCTGTGTGTGTCTGTGTGTGTATATGTATACATATATATTTGCGTATATATGTGCATGTACATATATATACATATGTGTGTGTGTGTGTGTGTGTGTGTGTGTGTGTGTGTGTGTGTGTAGCAGAGTTACCTAACAACTGAGGGCACGGACCATTGTTCTAAATGGCAGAATGGGCAGAAGGAAAGAGAAGGAGGATGCTCTTATAGAGATGCAAAATCAAATATTTAACCAAATAGAGGAGAAATGAAGGTAATTGGGTACAAGAAGCAGTCACCTCCACCCTGCAGAGGGACGCCCGAGAAGAGAGGAGAAAGACGCAGTCCTACGAGTCCAACCTGAGTCAAAGAAATCCTCAGCTCCTTGAATGGACAGAAGAAGGTTAAAAAGTGCCCTCTTGGAAACTGTCACATCTCTCTTGCCTGCTGTTGGAAATGATGAAGGTGCAGATAAACCATTGCATATCACACATAATAGAAGATCATACTACATATCATAGATAATAATTACCACCTCTCATTTTTGTTGATAAGAAATGTTTAAGTTAGAGAAAAAGTATCTAGACTAAACCTGATAGAAAAGACTAAAGTTTCCTGCCTTGATGAGCAGCTGCATTTTACAATTAGGAAAATTCACCATGTGCTATAGCCATAGAAATTGTTTATCTGACTTTTTCACTGAACTTATTCACATAGGGAGAATTCTAGGGAAAAGTTAGTATTTGTTCCTGTCTTTCTTGCCTCTATTTTTTTCGTATATTTTTATTGTAATTAATAGAAGGGTTACATGCTTCTATTTTTAAAAAAGGAAAAGGAAAGAAGAAGGGGTGGGGGGAGGAAATGATCCTCATGTAATCTTTTCTTGTGTGTCTTTTCACCCAGACCATAGAAAATTCTTCCGAATATTCCAGGACTCCTAGCAATGATATTGTGGCACCATTTCTCTCTGCTCTCCCTTCCTTTGACTGCATCACACTGCATGCTGGGCTGTCATAGGATGTTCTGAAGTTGTGCAAAAGAAAATAGTTCAAAGAAGAAAACAAAGTTTTCTCCTACCTATCTTGCTTAAATTAGTCATTGTCTCCTGCAGGGATTTCTTCTCACTTTCCTTGTCTGACTCTTTTTTTTTTTCCAGCAGATGTTCTGATGTGAGCTCAGAATGCCAAGAAAGATTTCTGGTCCACAGAGCCTCTTATCATGCTGCTCCTGCTCCTGAGATGTCTTTGTCCTTCTCCATAATGTCCCGAGATTTCTAGTCTCACACATGCCTGTTTTTCTCTGGCTTCTGACTGTCACAACCCAATAATACACACTGATAAGGTGTCCCCCAGTAGTACAAAATGAAAATGCCAACATGTCCTCAGCTTGCAACTACTGGAGAACTCAATGCCTTTTGAAGGTTTGCCTTATCTCTGAGAACTGGCCACAAATGATTGAATCTTTGAAAACATGTTTGAAGCAGTGCTTCTTCCTTTTGCCTGCGGTGGGTTACCGATTCATTATTATCCTAATTATTGTTATTAAGAGTATTCATTTCACTCTCAAAAGTGTCCCATTTTGCACAGTAGATTGTAGAGTCAGTAAGGATAAGCCAAACATTACAGGGACAAAAAATCAGAAAGATTTCCCCCAAGAAACTGTGACAATTGCCTGCATTCCTCTCTGAGTATTTGCTCTTCTGTGGCCACTCAGATGTCTTTCTGAAGAGAGGACTGCAGTCGCCGCAGGAACAATGCTTCTTGTTCTCAGAAAAGGATGATTTCAACTTATCACTTACTCTTAAGTTTCTCTTCTCAAGCATATGACTTCTACAAATGAACATTTCATCTTGGGTGGTTCCTCATGAGTGAAAAATCCAGCCTCTATCAAAACAGATTTGTTTATGTTTAATACGTTTAACTCTTCCCATTTGATTTACTGTGTATGTTTAATTTTTCCCAGCTTTCTTAATCAAAGAACATTTAAAAGTTGAAGAAAAAAGGGAATAGAAGCTAGGCAAGAATGGGAGAGACGTGTTGGAGCACAATGAGTAGTATAAGCAAGTTGTTCTTATTTTTCCTCTCCCTACAGTTTTCTGAATTTCTGACAATTTTGC
The DNA here is from genome assembly GCF_031878675.1 of Megascapheus bottae. Classification (NCBI taxonomy): domain Eukaryota; kingdom Metazoa; phylum Chordata; class Mammalia; order Rodentia; family Geomyidae; genus Megascapheus; species Megascapheus bottae. The sequence goes on from NC_143521.1 coordinate 54,191,949, forward strand.
ATTCTGGTAACTTCAAAATTGGAAGCATGTAGGTCAAAGAAACTGTGACTTGGACTTGCTCAGTAGCAAGGATATCAAAGCAAATAATAAACATAAAGGCTACGTGAACAGGTGCAGTTCTGTGACATAAAGGCTAAGGCTGAGATGTGAACTTCAGAGGGCACAGAAAGGAGTGTGTCCACAAACGGGTCAGGGGAGGGAAATTCACATTTTCTCTTGGATTTTCCTTGAGTTGTCTCCTAAAATTCCATTTTTTAAAATAATTTATTAACATTGATTTTTACATCATATTTTAAATGACATGTTTAACAAACATGTATTCAAAAAAGGAATCTCTATACACAATCACTGGCACTTAGATTTTAGCACATAATTAAAATTAAGCTGAGGGTTTGTGTCACAGATACATATTAATCTATGTAATAAAACATTATGTCTGTAGAGTCATAAATTTTTATGTCTATGTAGTTACGTTTATATTTCCAATACCATGTCCATAACATTGGGTATGCAAATATTGAGTCATCACTCTTGTATTGTCTGGATAGTATTTTATCTTGTCTGTTGACTATGTAGAATTCCATTGTATGTGTGTGTATATATATATATATATATATATATATATACCACCTTTTTTGTATCCATTCATCTGCAGTAAGGCATCTGGATTGTTTCCATCCTTAGCTACTGTAAACAGTGCAGAGATGAACACCACTGAGCTGGTGTCCTTATCATATCCAGGGTTATGATGTTCAGAATAGATGTCCAGGAGTGGTATGGCAGGATCATAGGGAAGGTCTATTTTCAGTTTTTTATGAAACCTCCAAACTGTTTTCCAGAGTGGCTGAACTGAGAACAGAAGAAGAAGAAGAAGAAGAAGAAGAAGAAGAAGAAGAAGAAGAAGAAGAAGAAGAGGAGGAGGAGGAGGAGGAGGAGGAGGAGGAGGAGGAGGAGGAGGAGGAGGAGGAGGAGGAGGAAGATTTTCCTTCTCTACTATCTTTGTTTATATTGCTTTGTGAACTCAGCTCACAGAGAACTCCCAACACTGTTTGATTGATTGATTGATTAAATAAAACATGTGAGAAAATGAGATAATCTCAGAAAGTCTTTGAGAAACAGATAATTGCTTCCAAATCTACAGGCAAACTTCTGGATGACCTTGAAGAACAATTTAGCTCACAGTTTCTTCCACTATAAAAGAAGTGTGGCCACATGATCACAAAGATAGATAAAGAATGTATTTAAAACTTCATGAGCTTATAACTGGAACTGTTGGATCACAACTAAAAAGAAAGTTAAAAGGCAAACAGATTTCATGACTCATATGCTGAAGTCATTTTTAAAAAGAACTTGAACCTCAACTTCTCTATCTATAATTCAAGGACATTAGAATGGATGAACTTTTTAAATTTTTATCTTTCTCTAAAATGCAAGAAATATCTACATTGAAATGCAGAGATTTCATCTTCAAAGATCAAGTCCAATAACACTATCTCAGTCTTCAATAAAATCAAGAGGAATAGACTTCATCCACATGTAACTCGTGGATCTGTTGATTGAAGCCAGTATTTTCAGTGGCTTTATTTTTCTTTTCACCATAAAATCACCACCCTGCTGTCTCAAGCATGATATTTTTCACTTTCAATATAAGAAGCAATTTATTTTATTGTTCCTTGAAACTAGAAGAATCCAATAAACGGGCTTGGATCCAAAGAAGACCATAATGGCAAAATGATTGATCTTTTTATAATGCATTACATTGCTATCCTCAAATTGGAGAAATGTAATATAGAGGGTTTTCATTTATACCACTGACTGGTATTCATTTCTATAGAATGTAATACTCTTGTGTTTATTAACTGTCATCACTAGAACTAAAAAGTAAAAAGGCTTCACTGTTAATTCTCAGGTATGGTCAAATATTGGTTGCTATTTCCACCAACATGAAGGATCTTTAAAGGAGGCAGAAGAATTATCTCTATTCCACAATGAGAAAAATAAAAATGGTTTACTGAAGGACCATTAGTAGAAGGTGAAGTTAAATATGCAGAGATGTATTATTCAATAGAAAGAAAATGGCAAGTAGTAGAAGTTACCCAACAATAGGGATTGGGAAAGGAGGATAACTTCAAAAGACATGATTTATTACATGTTATGTTACTGAATCTTTTATGGTTTACTTCTAAGATAGGGCTTACGAGCTCTACACATGGATGAAAAGGTAGAGAGGCCCAAGAAAGTTAAGTCCTTCTTAAGTCATTGAACTGTCCTTTAACTGAGCCATGGTTTGAAATGAATCTTGACTGATTCATCAATCCACTGTAGTTATATTGCTCTCACTTTCACTTCTCAGACAAAAGCCATCTAATAATAACAAAATGGTGGGTATTTATGAATGTTTAAAATCTAGGATCATTGGTTAAGAGTAGTCTCCTGTAAAATTGTACTTGAGCTATGGGAAATCTTTAAGCACACATCACTCTTGAATATTCTGTGATAATTCTACGGGATACTGTGACATTGAGTAGTAGTACGGGGTTTTATAAACACAAAGGCTTAATCCTGAACTACTACCTGGAGAATGTGAAGAGTAGAAGGTCTTGTGCCTCTACTGTGAGTTTCTGCTCTCCTAAACAAACACTCAGACTCATTAAACTCCACTGTTAAAGCTCCTTTCAGCCCTTGCTGAGTGGACACTGGGAGACAACTCAGAATTCCACAGTGGTCTTGCTTTCCTTAAATCCTTGCAATAAAGAGGATTAGTCGCATCACCAAATTTTAACAACAGGAATACTCATGCCATGTCTGTACAACTTTAAGTCTCAGAAATGCGTCCCCTATTCAGCTGTACTCTTCCTTCCAATTTCCACTTTTTTGCCTCTTTCTTTATTGGGATTTAAGCAGAATAAACTCACATGAGGCTTTCAAATATTTTGGAAAAATACCTGTTTATACGATGGTAAAGATACACATCGCAAGTCGATGCTTATTTTTCTTTCTCTCTCATCTACAAACATTTCATCGTAGGTGAGTGACTTTGTGTTCTTGATCTTGCCACCTCAGATTGTAGATGTCTCCCCTGAAAACCCCGTGGGTTTCATATGCTAGGTTTTTGCAGCGTTGCTTATCTTAGATGCCATGTGAATATCTGGCCTTTAAGGATAAATGAAGTTTGACACAGGACTCCGGGTAGCCTCCCAGGAATTTTACAGGGGACAGTAATTTCTCCATATAACATAAGTATTTTTCCAAAAGCCTTTTCCCATCCTGCTTTCAATGTCAATCTCAAACATCCAAGGGAATGAAACTCTCTTCATCAATTCCTATAATGACACATTCCAAATGTAATGAGCACAAAATATGTATCACTACTACCTACTTTACCTGTATTTGTAAATTTCACTAACTTTATCTCTTTTTTCCCATCAAGATTGATTTCCATTTTTATACCCTTGCTAAGGTATAATTGATAAATGCGCATGAAAAACCCAGGCTAACACCAAATGAAATACTGAAACTCTGAAACACTGAAAGGAACTGGGTAGAAGTCAAAGACACCTATCCATGGCACTTCTATGTAATATAAGAAGTCCCACCAGAGCACCTCGGTAAGACAAATAATGGAGATAAAAATTTTTAAAAAAATTATTTTGCTGATGACAAAATCTTCTATGGAGAAGATTCTTAAAGACTCTACCAAAAAAACTATTAGTAGCAGAAAATGAATTCAGATAGGTAAAATAGTTATTGTGTTTCTGTACGTAAGAAGTGAAATATTGAAAACAAAAATTAATATATAGTAGTACAAAAATAAAATGTATCAAAAATAAAAATAAAATTGAATTGCCATGATGTTTTCATCTCAGAAATACAAACTTGTGCTCTCTCCCAGCATCACGCCACACTCCCTCTTCCTTTTCCAGTCCCTAGACACAATTGAACACTGTCCTTCTGTGAGTGGGGCTGATGTAAATTTCACAATCAATTCTGATATCACTTTGTTTTTCTCCTTCTTCATTGAGTGTAATCTGTGTAATCACAAATGACACCAGTATCACAGGACTACCTTCTTTTTCATGACAGAGTTATGTCCCAGTGTGCTGGGGTGCCAGCACGTGTGTGTGTATGTGTGTGTGAGTGTGTGTGTGTGTGTGTGTGCGTGTGTGTGTGCAAAATGATAGGGAACATATTCTTTACCTATGTACTCATTAATGAACCCTTGGAGTACTTCCATATAAAAAGACTTGATAGTAATGGCAAAATATTTATGAAGTCAATTTAAGACACAAATAAGACAGAAGATTTTCTGTGCTTAAAGACTTAATATTTTTTAAAAAGCATCCATATCATACAAATCACAGTCATCCCCATATTCCTTTCAAAAAACTATTACTAGATTTAGAGTTGGAAGGATATTCATTTGAAAATGCATTATAGACAATGATACTTTAGTTAATAGCTATTATTCACATTAAGCAATGGCCATACAATCACACTTTGGAAATTCTAGTATTCAGAGAGTTTACAACAGAAAAGTGTAACAGCTTCAACAATAAAGTGTGACAACTGGTCTAGATTGACCAATTTTACTCTTACTGCAATCTGATTTTTCTCTTTGATTCCTCAGTACAATTGCTAATTTATAAGCCCTTCCTGATCCCTTTGCCCAGTTACTTCTTTTGTTAGGCTTTGACTTAATCTTTCTAAAGAATTACACTACTAGAGCTCTCCATAAGTTCTATAATACTTTAGTTAATTCACTTACAACCGCTTGAGTGCCACCCAGTGCATTTACTTCTAGATTTATAGCTTATTTTAGTTTCCACAAATGAGGTAAACCATGAAACCTGTGTTTCTCTGGGTCTACTTGCTTTGCTTTAACATAATTTTTTCCAAGTCTTCTATTCCCTTATGAGTGGTACAATTTTATTTTTTCTGATGGATGAGTATAATTCCATTGTGTACATGCACCACATTTTCTTGATCCACTTGTTCACTAAGGGGCATCTTGGCTACTTCCATATCTTGACTATGGCAAATAATATTGCAATAAACATAGTTGTGGTGATGCCTTTAGAGTATTCTTATTTGTGAGCTATTAGGTAAATACCCAGGAATGGAATTCTGGGTAATAGGGGACTAAAATATAGGCTGGAAGAAAAACAGCTTCTTTAACAAATGGCACTTGTAAAACTGGATATCCAAACACAGAAAACTGAAATCAGGTACTCATATAACATCTTGAACCAGCATCAATTTAAAATGGATCAAAGACCTCAATAAAAGGTCAGAAACCATGAAACTTTAACAGGAAAAGGTAGGGAAATCACTAGAGCTCCTGGGAACAGGTCAAAACTTTCTAAGTAAAAACTCTAGAAGCACAATAAATTAAAAAAAAGAATTAATAAGTGGAATTACATCAAACTTCAAAGTTTCTGCATGACAACGGACATAGCTAGCAATCTAAATAGAAAGATAACAGAATGGGAGAAGACTTTTACTAGCTACCCATCAGACATGGGCATAATATACAAAATAAGCTTACAGCTCAAAAAAAATTAAACCCTCAAAAAATAAACCCTCAAAAAACCCCCAACCCAATTAATAAATGGACCAATAACTTGAAGAGAGACTTAAAGAAGTAAATAAGGGTCAATAGACCCATGTTCACTATCTGTGGCCATAAAGGAAATGCAAATCAAAACAACAGTGAGATTCCATCTTACCCCAGTTAGAATGGTCATTATCAAGAAACTAACAATAGCAGAGGCTGGCATGGATGTGACCACCAGGAAACTCTACTACACTGTTGGTGGGAATGTAAACTTGTTCAGTCACTCTGCAACACAGACAGATTATAAAAGAAGATAGACGCTAAAAGTCCAATCATAACCACAGGTCATCCTGAACTCTATATACTAAGAATTTTTTCCCTTTATATACTGCTATGATTTGGATAAGGTGTCCTCTAAATGCTCATATGTAAAAACTAGTTCAATAACCTGTGACACTGCTGGGAAAAAGCAGAACATTAAAGAGGAAGCTCCAAGTGAGAGAAAGTTTGGTCACTAGTGACGTGATTATGTGGGAAAATTGAGACCCCCCTGTCTCTCCTTCTCTCTCCCCCTCACTGCCCTCCCTCTCTATCCCTCCCCCCCACCTTCCTCTTCCTCTTCTCTGCTTCTTGGCCATCACAAAGCAAATCGTTTCCTGTTCCTGTGCACCTTGCAACAGGTCCAAAAATGTGTTTCAACTGACCCTGGGCTGACTCTTCCCAAACCCGGTGCCTCCAAGAAAGCCTTTGTGCCTTAGAAATGGATCACCAGGCTGGACCCAGTGGCTCACTCCTGTAATTCTAGCTACTCAGGAGGCTGAGATCTGAAGATCTCAGTTCAAAGCCAGCCAGGCACTAAAGAACATGAGACTCCACTAGAAAATGGGAAGTGGTGCTGAGACTCAAGGGGTAGGGTGGTAGCCTTGAGCTGAAGAGCTCATGGACAACACCCAGGCCCAGGGGTAGGGCAGTATCCTTGAGCTGAAGAGCTCAGGGACAGCACTCAGGCCCAGAGTTCAAGCCCTATGACTCCCCCCACCTAAAAATGGATTGTCAGGTATTTTGTGATGCAAACTTAAGTAACACACACATATACCTGTAATAAATTTCAATTACAAACCAGACACAAGAAATAGATAATGAATTAATAGTAAAATACATTGATTATAAAAATATACTTTCATAAAAGTCATACAAACGTCCTCTGTCTTCCTCTCTCTCTCTCTCTTCACTGTTTTTCTCCCGATGTTATACTTTTTACTTCAAAGGAGTATTTTATTTTTTAAGTACATCTGAATCACCAGAATCACTATCCTTGTGCACTGAGACCATTATTAAATGAAAGAAAGGATGACTTGAACCAAAGTACTTCAACACCACAGCAAGCCTTTTACAAAGATGATGGTCATGAAGGCCTGGGTGAGGAGTGTCTCATATAAGTGACATTAGTACCCTGGCCAAACAGACAATGGTAGTGCGAGGTAAGATAGATCGAGACTATCTTGTTACTCAGAATGGTATGCATTTGAAAGCTTATGAATTATTTCTTTCTGGGACTTCCCATTTAATATTTTTGGAACCTAGTTGATCCCTGTATACTGAAACTACCACCAAAGAAAACACAGATGGCTGAGTATTGTACAGTGCAGAGAAGAGGGCTGACCTTCTGCTGGCAGAACAAGAAGCATGGAATCACAGTGGAGGAAACTCACAAACTGACTATAAAAAGAAAAAGAAAACCAAGATAGAAAAAAATCACAATAGCTGACTTCATGCTTAAATTGTTAGATATTTTTTTTTAAAAAGTGCTGATATTAAGCTATTTAAACAATCCTTGATGGTACCACGCCTGATTGAAAAATAAAATATGGTGTACTCTCATGGGCACACTGCTGACTGCACAAAAATCGCTGTAGCTGGAAGCCCAGAGAACCTTTCAGCTCAGTGATGAGTGAATCTCTTGAGGCTTAGAGTTCAAGTTCAGTTTGGGTAATGGCTTAGCTGCTTCTACACTTCTTGTAGCTTAATAGAATGCTGGGAAGGAAAGGAAGGATTTTTTTTAAAGAATTTCTTTGAACAACAAAGAAGATTTTAGATGCGCATTTTAGAGAAACCGAATCTTAGCTTTGAGATGGTATATAGGGCCTGACAGGGAGTCAGTATTGAGCGTCAGCAAGTGAAAATAGAAAGGAACAGGTGCCTGCTTTCTTGCTTCTTAGATGATGGCCTTTATCAGCAAGTGAAAATAGAAAAGAAGAGGTGTCTACATTCTCACTTCTTATTCTAAGGCCTTGTGTCTACCTAAAATGCCATTAGAATTGTGCCCTATCATTTCTGCATGGATAGTGGTTCTTTATCCCTTTCTCTGGAAAGCTCAGACCTATAATATGCAAAATCTATCCACTTAAATATATGTTAGAGGTCGGGCCCTGTTCCAGTTGCTGGTTCTAATACCCATTTAAGCCAGTTCGAACAATAGGTAATAATGTAGTGAAGGCATAGTGTTGTTGAGGAGATTTAACAGCAAATATATCTGCAGCATCAGGACGAGAGGCCATTCTGGATGCTGGTAGCTCACATCTGTCATCTTAGCTACTCAGGAGACTAAGATCTGAGGGTGATGGTTTGAAGCCAACTTAGGCAGGTAAATCCATGAGATTCTTATCTGTAATTAACCAGCAAAAAGCCAGAAGTAGAGCTGTGGCTCAAGTGGTAAAGTGCAAATCTTAAGACAGAAAGCTTAGAGACACAGCCCAGAACTTGAGTTAAAAATACCCCTAATATATTCTGTGCCCTCTTTGAAATAAAAAAGGGAAACCTCCATCATTTTATTTGAATTCTATTTTGTCTTGGGGTCCAACTTAGAAGTTATTTGATAGATTCTCTATCTACCAAAAATGACTATATCAAAAAAAATTTGTACCCCTGTTTTCTTACTAAAATAAAGCCATTTTTTGTTCCATTAAGAAAACATAGTGCCCAGCACATAATCAGATGTATACTGGTGAGGAAAGCAGGCACCGTTCAAATCATCACCAAGGAAGTTGTTAGTCATAACACTTGTTATTTGTAGTATGAAATATTTATATGAGTCTACAAAAGCATCTAATAGAAAGACCTGGATTAATTTCTAAGAGAATCCAAGAAGACTTACATCTGTCAGTGACTTTCTCTATATACAAGTCCTACGTCCTTCATGACCCTCTATTTTTCAGTGCCTAAAGATGGAGCACAAAACTACTTGGTGCTTTTAACAACCGGACACTATTGTAAATGTAAGCAAATGATTGATGTTTAACTAGCCCATGATAACATTTTGCTACATTTAAATTTACTTAATCCTAACTCCAATCCTATAAGCAGACTCTCTTATCATCCCCATTTTTCAAAAGAGGAGACAAGAAGTATGGAGACACAACATAATCACCTTGAGATCAGGACAGTGGACTCTCCTCAATTCGAACCCAGGGAAGGTGCCTCCAGAGTTCAGAATTCCTTGTGTACCGATGCTTCTTCTGAACCAATGTTCATCCTGCTCCATTTTTCAAGAGAGAAAACCGTGTCCTAGTCATTCTCTAAGGCCTCAGACAATTAGCAGAGCCAGGACTGGCACCCAAAGTCTCTTGCAGAGATACAAGCTTTCCTGAATTCTGTGGTAGCTATCTTGATAAGAATCTTGCACTAGATAAAGTCCCAGGGCCCACTTGCAGGTCAGCCACTTGTCTCTCCCCTTGAGTCTTCCCTGACATCACCTTGTCTCATTCCATCAATTCCACCTTGGAGCCGGCTGAGGGAGAGGGGTGGAAGCCTGCAGGTGAGTGCACAGATGTGTCTGTTTTAGATTTATGAGATGCTAGATCAAGTCCCCAAAGAAGAATATTAATCACAAGAAGTTATTTCCCTTTTAATTAAAAATATATTATCAACAGTGGCTCTAGCCCTGATGATTCTCAGAGCAGACAATAAGGGTGAACATAGCAAGTGAGCAATATTAATTTTCCCCAACTAATTTAAAGATAATAACTTTCATATGTGCCAACAGCTCACAAGTCTGTTTGCGTGCCAGGTTATCCTTTGCCCCAGGGCTCTGAGTTTCCTCTGTCTTTTTGATAACTTTAGGGACATCTTCAAGAGATATGTAGAATAAGAATGAATACAGGGAGAACACTGCTGTGAGATAGGCACATTCCTTGTTACAAATAGCTGTCATCTTGGGAAGCTGGCTGCAGGCAAGCTCAGAGCTGAAAGAACACATATTTCAGTGAAAAGAAAATCTATTTTCAGATAGAGCTCAACTCTAATCTTCAGTGACTTTGGTTTTATGGGCTGAGTCATACTCCCTCACAAGTTCATATGTTGAAATCCTCAACCCACCAGTACCTCAGAATTGTGATAAAAAAGGTGTTTAAAGTTAATTAGGATGAAAATTAGGATAAACACAAATTTAATATGGCTGTTATTCTTAGCCAAGTGTATTAGGATGCAGTTGCACACAGGGGAAGACTACGTATGAAAAGAAAGAGGATGACTATCTACAAACCAAAAGAACATGGGCCTCAGGAGAAACAAACCTTGCTGATACCCTGGTCTGGAACTTGTCAAGACACATTAGAGGGATAAATGGACATGTTGAATTGAAATTCCTTTGACCACCTACTTGAAGTAGTTGTATTATTGCCTTTAAGATAACAAAAACAACAACAATAACAATAATAAACTGCAAGAAAATAAATCTTTACCTTAGCCTGAAGCTAGACAATCCCCAAACAATTGAGAGTCCTGCAAAGCCAACCAAGATTAGCAAAAACAACCATGCAAACAAGCTGACCACAGACTCACAGTGACTGTTGAGTCCAGAGGAACAGGCAAAGCTCAGCCTAAATCACCAGCTCACTAAATTATATGATGTAGAAACAATGATAGATTGCATTTAACCCATAAAGTTCTGGGGTGTTTTCCAAAGAGTATTTCCCACCCCCGATATGTTCTTGTTACACTCAATGAAGCTAGAGTGTGTCTCTTCAGATCCTCAAATCTGAATATGAATAGGCCCTAGGACATTTTGTTGAGTAAAATACAACATAAGTGGCTGACACCTGTAATCCTAGCTATTCTGGTGGCTGAGATCTGAGGATGGTGTCTTGAAGTCAGCCAGGCAGGAAAGTCCATGAAACTCTTATCTCCAATTTAACACAGAAAAGGCCAGAAGTGTCAATATGGCCAAAGTGGTAGAGTGTTAGCCTTGAACAAGAGAAGCTCAGGTCCACAACACTTAGATCATGAGTTCAAGCTTCATATCTTCCCCCATAAAGAAAAATAACACAAGTAAAACTCTGCCAGATCTGTACTGGAATCACCTGCACTATGTCAATGATTTTTGGTGAGGTGGCAGGCAACACATAGTAGGTTATGGTGGTACACTATCATTTGTATCTCGACTCCAATCCAACTTGTTCTTAAATTTAATAGAATTTTATTATCAACATGATATACAGAGGGATTAAAGTTACATAAGGTAATGAGAACATTTCCTGTCCAACACTATTACTCCCTCCCCCATTTTTCTCTCACTTTCCACCCCCCCAATTTCCCTTCCCCCCAAACTATTTTGTGTGGCTTATTTTAGAGATAGGGACTGTTTCGAGAGCAGAGGATAGCTCTAACAGCTATTATCCAGATCTAGCTCCATGGGTGGCTGAGATTACAGACCAAAGCTACCAGGGTTCAGCTAACTCTTCAAAGCTACCTTTATTGGAGAGATATTACTGCGTTTTCCTAAGGGTGGTCATAGAGAGAAGCCATTGGTAAGGAAGTAAGCTTTGAAGCAGAGATGATTCTCCCAACCTAGCACTCCCCAACAAATTGACTCACAGAAGTGTAATTGGAAGAAAAGCCTACTGCAAGCCACTAAATTTTGTGCTACTTGCTATTCAGTAATAAGTAAAACATGATAGCATGTCTCAGGAAGTCTTTCTCTAGAGCAGATAAGTATGGATTTCTATCATTTCTTGACTTCTGACAACAACATGCTGTTAGACAATGTACTTAACTGTTTTGTTGTTCAGGATCCTTGTCTGTTTGATGACCCTGCGTCTAATCATTCAGTAAAATCCCACTGAGAGCGTGGAGGTAACAAGGTGAAGAAACTTCAGTCGTTGCCTTTAAGCAATTTATAGTCAGTTTGAAGAAACAGGGCAAGAAGCGAGAAATTTACAGAGCAAGATTATCAGCTCTCCTAATATGTAAATAAAGTACTTCCTTGGATATTGGGTGGAGAGAGGGAGGAATATTAGGTTCTTGCTTGAGGCGGAAAGAAATTTAAGACTGTGTACCAAAAATGTAGAGAGTTAGTTGACAGAAAGACAAAGTTTAAGAGGAGACAGTAGATTGTGTAAGAAAAGAGCTTGGAGGAAGCATGAAACCTTGATAAGAATAATGGACTGAATTGGAAGTCACTGTGAGTGTGGGGTTCTACCATTCTATTCCACATTCATTATCACAGATTTGACCAGTCCAAGGAAGCCTAACATGAACTTCTCAGATATCAACTGTGGAGTTGATTTTAAAGGACACAACTTGATTAATGTACCACAAAAAGGGGTTATATTAAGTATTACAGGAACTCCAACAAGGTAAAAAAAAGTTCAGGTTCTCGAAGAGAACATAGCCTTATAATTCAGTAAAATACTGAAAGGAATACTGCAGGAAATGCTGGAGAATATGTGTGATTTAGAAATATATTTTTCTTGTTTTCTTTTAAATTAGAAAAGAACACAACTCAAAAAGTGTTCATAAGAAAGAATTCTAAGGGGGGAATTCACTCCTTGAAACAGCTCTTGAGAAAGAATGGACATAACTGAAGCTTGTTCAAGCTCTACAACAGCTTCTGAATTATATACATTTAATACACAATAATCACATCTGGAATCAGGGAAAATACAGAAAGATAGCCCAAGAAAGAATCAGTGAGGAAGTAGAATGTTCCCTTCAAGCAACTGTGAACTGCACTCCAGTATTATCATGGAAAGTAGAATCAGAGGAAATGTCTCCCTTTTATTTGGGGGCCATGAGTAGGTTACTAAATGATGTTACTACTGTATTGGTAAGAAGAATAAGAAAAATATTCTGAGCTCCTGCCTTGATATTAAATGTTCAAGATGGAAAAATGATGAGAGAGATGAACAGTGTAAATAAATAATCTTAATAAAGTCAGAAACTAGGGTAAACATAAAGGCCTCCTGCTGGAATATTCCATTCTAGATTATATTTTGACTTCCAGGACCTTGGAATTCCATTCCCAAAGCTTTCTTCTAGGGCCTAAGCAGACTTTCTGCTTAAGTCTGTCCTAATAAAAAGTACACCAGAATGAACTAAGAATGCTTCACAAATAATGATATATCATATTGAATCTTCTGTAATCATATCATTTATTCTAAGAAAAACCTTACTTGGAAAGAATGAAATGCAGGAAGTTTCTCCTGATCTTTGTATCACACAAATCTCTAGACTGGGCTCAGAATAATTCAGCAGGTGTTTGCCCATAAATATTAAGTAAGAGAACTTGGCTTAGTGCAGATCAACAAATGCATAGAATAATTAAATCTCACTGGGAGAAACATAGCACACATATCTTTTTTTAAGTCTGTCTTTTCCTGATATGTGAAAAATGAACACAGCAACAAATATTTGCAAAATGCATTGTGCACAGAAATGTGAAAAACAACCAAAATTGACCCTGTGCAAAAGGAGGAATTAAATCACCCTTTCAAATGTCTAGGTCACCCTCTGAGGATTAAATTAGGGAAACTGCAATAGATGAACCCATCTCTAGAAGCAAACTGGCTATTAACAGCTAGATTCCCCCAGGAGATTATGGAACTCTCAAATAAAGACTTAGAGAAACATGACTGGAATGTGATTACTCTCGTGAAAACTTGAGCCTCTGCAAGTGGTTTGAAACATGCTGATTTTGAATAACAAGTGAACCCACAGAGAAAGGATATTTAGAACAAAGATGAAAAATAGAGAGGGGTGTGAAATGACTTGTTTAGAATGTACCCCCCCCCACAAATAGGAAAATAATAGAAAAAATGAAGGGAGGTTTGGTGGGGATAAAGCATCTATTCTTTAACTCTATTATGCAATAACTCACCAAGACAGATGTCGTGGTTATAATTTTAAAGAATTAAACTAACATTCTACATGGAGTGAAAAGAACCTGGATTTTGAAACAACAGAAAATAAGAGCTAGACATGAATGACTCACACATAAGAAAAATCAACTGTGACAGTGTTCTGCCTAGCTCTAGTGACTGGCCTAGCTCTAGAATGGAGAGGAGAACCTCAAACTTTATCCTTGAAAGACACTGGCTGTTATAATCATCATATCCTCTTTCTTGATTCCATCATTTTTCACCCAAAAACTCTCTGTATATCATTCTGAGTTAAACAAGCCAGCTAGGGAACGCCTGCCTATTCGGGAGATCCAATGTAACAGAAGCTTTGACATGATCGCCATTGAAACCCTGAAATGTCTCCTCATCTTACTCGTAAGAGAACTTACGAGCTGCTTTGTTGACTATGGCCAAAATAGGGAAGCCCTTTTGTTGATTACATTTGTTATACTGGACTCCGCTTAAGCAGAATGGAGTTCAATAGATTATCCTGGTAGCCTCGAAGGAAGTAAGCATCCCTAACACAAATTGCCTCCTGAGCAAACCACGTGATAGGGCTCTACATAGAGTCTTAGGCACTGTCTCCAACAGTGACCAGTAAGAATCAGGGGCCTTCAGCCCAACAGCCTCAAGGAAATGTATTTGGCCAGCATCCTGGCTGAGCATGCTGACAGATGTTTCCCAGCCAGGCCTCATGATGATGCTCCTTACTTTCTTGAATGGGGGATGATGAAATTTGGTGGAAAGAGAACAGAGTTCAGCATTATTCAGACTCTTGGCACAGGAAAACGGCAAGATAATGATGTGTTGCTTTAAACTGCAAAGGGGAAGCGTGTCGCTCCTCATTGAGGAGGCAGCATTATGCCTCTGAGTTTTCAGTGTGCATGTTAGAGCACTCAGCTTTGCACTTAAACACAGACAAAGTAGGGCCTAATATAGAGAGCAGATGATCTAATTGGTTCCACCCAAACTCACAGCTCCATCTGTAAGTACCAGTTATGAGTCCAGGAACCCCCATATTTGATCTTTCTGTTCATCCAACTTCCATCATCATTACAAAATACCTTTGGCTGGGAACATTGTTTTATTGTTTTTAATGTTTCCAAGTGGGGTTTGAACTAAGCCTCATGCTCTCACTTGTTCATTTGTTTTGTTCCCTCAAGACTGGTGTTATACTACTTGGGGCCTAACTCCACTTGTAGCTTTTTCCTGATTAATTAGAGATAAGAGTTCTAGGGATTTTTTTCCCACCCAAGCTGGCTTCAAATTATGATCCTGAGATCTCTGTCTCTTGAGTAACTATGATTGCATACATGAGCCACCAGTTTCAGGAAAACTTATTTTTAAAAGGAGGTTTAAAATAAGTTTATATTGATTCTGTCTTAGTTGAGAATCTTTTAGCAGATGACATCGTAACAGTGAGAACACTTGTAGAGCTAGAGCAAGACAGAAAAAGAGAGTGGGCACATTATTGTTTTGAGAACATCTTGCTCCCCTAAGAACTGACTGACCTTGTGAAATTAACATTTATCCCTGTTGAAGACAGGACTGCCATGCCCCTGACCACCTCTCAAAGGTCCAACCTTTTCTCATGTCACTACACCAGTTGTTCCCCACATGAACCCTTAAATGATATGCTCACACCATACCAAGTCACATACCATTGTCACAGTGTCTATAAAAATAACCAGGAAGAGATCTACAAGCTTCATCATCTTGGATCAAAAATAAGTGCAAATCCTAGACATAAAAGCACACATTTCCCTCTACTGCACTGTGTTTTCTAACTGTCTGTGTGTACCTGCTAACAGCAAATAAAAACAAGAATAATATAAGGCTAAAACAATTCCATCTCCTGTGCATAAATGGATGGCCATAAATCATCAAAATCATTCATCACGAGCAAAACAAGTGTGTGGTCATGCATTTCACTAAATAAATCACCCCAAAGCTTCCGAAAACTAAAACAAGAAACATCTGCAGAGACTCAAACAAGCCCACTAAGATGGATAAATCACACCATTAGTCGGAATTAGAGTCTCATTGATTTAAGGTAAAGTTCGTCTCCTGACTGATGATTTCAACCCTAGTGTCACTATATAATTTGACCTTGTCTTGCTGAAATAAGAGTCCTAAACAATTTGTCCCCAGGCAGCTAGGAGTAATTTATAATTGACATGAAAAATCAAGCTTCTTGGTCATCAACTAAGAAATACCTCCATTCTGAGAATAAATTCTGTGTTCTATGTAAGAGCCATGCCTTATGGCATGAGCTAGATAAAGTGCACTGAATTTTAAAATTTATTTTAACAAATAAATATGATCATTGTGTTATTTAATTTTTGATGCTGTAGAAACCAATTTTTACATTTAACCAAATCAATTTCTGATTTAAATAAACAGTTAAATTATAGAATATATGCTATATATAGCATACTGGAGATAATTCTCATTTATGGTAAGTTTACCACATTTCCTAAGAAAAAGGGTTAAAATGACTCTAGGATGCGCTTTCAAGATACATTTGTTTATTTTTAGTATCTTTATTTTTTATTTTATTGCTGGGGTGATGTACAGAGGAATGACAGTTACATTCATCAAGTAGTGAGTACATTACTTCTTGAACATTGTTACCCCTTCCCATGTTTTTCTCCCACTTTCCCTCCCCTCATCCCTCCCACTCGTCTTGTTTTTCCCTTACTTTCCCTTTTTCAAATTATATATATATATACATATATATATATATATATTATACCAGGTAGCAAAGTCAGATACAGTAACATGAGATAAATCGTAAGGGGAAAAGATATAGCTACACATAGTACATTAAGAACAAAATCACAAAGGTAAACCTCTTGTTTCTATACCCTGGAGTTCATTTCGCTTAGCCACATCCTAGATGGCCATATATACATAGCTTCTGAGCTATTATGATCTTCTGTTAGGAGGATCTTAACCATACACTAATTGTGACAAAAGAAGGAAGCCATGGAGCCTATGTTTCTTTGGGTCTGGCTTACTTCACTTAGTATGATTTTTTCCAAGTCTTTCCATTTTCTTACAAATGGGGCTATGACATTCCTTCTGATGGCAGCATAGAATTCCATGGTGTAAATATACCACATTTTCATGATCCATTCATCTGCTGAGGGGCAGCTAGGGTTGGTTTCATATCTTAGCTATGGTGCATAATGTTGCAATGAACCTACCAGGTTGTGCTGGTAGGTTTAGTATGACATTGTTGTGGATATTTGGGTAAATTCCCAGGAGTGGAATTGCTGGGTCAAAGGGGAGATCCATGTTTAGTCTTTTGAGGAACCTCCATACTGTTTTCCAAAGTGGTTTGAACAAGTTTACATTCCCACCAACAGTGCAATAGTGATTCCTTCTGGCCACATCCCCACCAGCATCTGTTGTTATTAGATTTCAAGATCCACTTTTAAGAATGAAACAAAGCTTAGCTCTTCCAGCTATTTTCTATAGTATGGGGTTTGCCTTAGCATTGTGTTTTGCTTTTACATGGGGACTGTCCCAAAGGAATGATAGATGAATATTTGGTTGGTCAAGAAATTTACCATTTGTACGAAGTATGAGATATTGGAATTGGCTGTCTTTGCCCTGGAGGTTTCATTAGGTTGGCAGAGATTTCCTCAATCAACCAACTTGCCAATCCTGCTGCCTGCTTTCCTCTTGTCATAAGTATTAGTCTTCAGTAAACAACTCTAAGTTCCATTCCAATGCCTTTTTTCTCAGAGACCCAATCCAGTATCAACTAGATTCCAGAGATGTCTGATAAAGCAGATTGATGAGTTGGAGCTTGGGCTGGAATCACTCATTGTTCCGCTGATAAGTGGTGCCCAGCTGGTGGTGAGAGATACAAGAGCAAATGGTAGTGGTACAATTGCTAGAATTTCCACAGTAAGAAAAGGAATTTACTAGCAAATGTATACATACTGGTCTCTATACGGATTCAAATATCTAAACATGTTAAGGACTTGTATGGTGAAGATAATGGAATTGATGGATACTTCAACTTGTAAGTAAATTGGATGGTTAATTCGTGAAGACTGAAAAGCTGGCGTGTGAATCATAAGCGACTCCCAAAGAAACTCTTATCACATGCAATGGCTAAACAGAAAACATGAATATAATTTAGTAGTTACAGTACTTTCTTTTCAGTAACACTGGATGTTTTACCCAGGAACATCTGGCACACAGGTCAAGGCCTTGCTTAGAAAGGCTAGCACATGTGCATGTGGCAGGGACTCGAACCTGATAACTCCAAACACCTTCATTTTTCCAACCGCTAGAACTTTTTGAGTTCACATAGCTCTTTCCACATCACCAGCTTTCTTCTCTTGCACTATAACTGTAGTTTGGGGTGAAATTTTAGTACTGTCCTGAGGGTTTTTTCCCCACAAAAAAAAGTCCCCTCTCAGTAGCTGTCACTTCCTCTCTTTGGCATCAGGTCTCTAATCAAAGCCGGAAAGACCATTTTTCCACCTAGCTACAAAGCCAGCAGGACAAAACAGAGCCTGGGGGAGTCCACGCAAAGTTACCTTCAAGGATTCTTGCCCAGAAACCTCTACAAAGTAAGACTGCATTCCATTGCATTTGTGGAATTGCTGAACCCTAGAGGGTGATACAAAATCACCACTAGGGTAACTCTTGGAAACCTGGAGGACGCAATATCTCAGGTTGATTGAGCTTGAAATGCCTGAATAATCAGCAAAGGGACATAAAACTTCAGGAAAGCAAAATTGTCATAATGTCATAAAGAGAATAGAATGACTACTAGAAGGATGTATTCTGACAGAGAGCCTAGAAGACACACCATTCATTCCCTAAGGCCTTTTGCACTCTTAACTCCACCTCAGTTCCAGCTGGAAACCTCACTAGAACCTAGGAATAGTAAGAATAAAACATCTGAGACTTCCCCTTTGATAGTATTTACAAATTGATCACCAAATGTAAATTCTGCCTCTAATCTAGAAAACCAATTTCACTCTTATCTAAATAACCACTTTTACTCTAGTTTCTATTATCGTCTTGTGGTTTTATAAAGGTTAGAAATAGCAGACATCGAAATACCAGTATTTGGAAGTAGGTCTGTACCTCATGTGCTAGATCACTAGCCTTGAGCTGAAGAGCTCAGGGAAAGTGCCCACACCCAGAGTTCAGGCCCATGACCAACAAAAAAGCAGCAGTATTTATAGTAGCCACACTGTGAGTTATAGAAAGTATTCACAATATATGAGAATATACAGGAAAAGAATAATCATTTCCAACAGAAACAAGTGGGTGACAAACTCATTCCAAATAGATAAGTACTTTTTATGGAAATAGGATTTCAGGTGACCCCAGGGATCATCACAGGGGAAATAATATTAAGACAGAAAGAGACCATAATTTCAATATCTTCAGACCTAGAAGAAGAGCAGCTCATAGATCATCTCTATGTATTCAACAACTCATTCACTGGTTGAGCTCTGCTGAGCTATGGAGAGAATTTAAGTTCCAACTCTTCTCAACCATAGCTTTTCGGTGCAAAATCTGAGGAAAAAAATGGGTGTCCGGCCTCATAAGTTACCAGTATTTTAGCATCCTAAGGGACCAAATAGTTAATATATCAGTTACTCACACAAGTCTCCTTACAGTGAGATCCTTCTGAGAGTAGCTTCCTCTCCATATTACTTGTATCCTGTCAGAAGTTATCATATCTAAGGAACTTAAACCAGTAGCTTACCAAAGAAAAATAGAGTGAAGTTGACTGAGGTTCAAGTGCCTGCTGGTAGAATAAATGGCTTTGGGGCCTGAAATGAAGAATTGGAACCAGAAAGACAAGAATATATTCTTATGCCATTTAGGGCTGCTTTAAAGGGGATTATGCTGCCTCAAGTGTCTCTGATCTAACACCATACCCCCATTGCTGGCTTGCCAATGCGTACTTTGCTTTCTCTGTCAGCTGACTGTCTACGGGAGCATGTGGGTTCTGCTTGAGTCTGGGTGCCCCTTGGGCTACTTTTTTCCCATTTACCTCTGAGAGGTGAGTCCCCAAGCAAGCTTCTTGCAAGGCTCATATGCCTGTGATCTCATTGAATTGATGTAGGGTTTTTATTAGACCCATTCCCTTTCAGCAACAACCATCCTTTGGGGATCCAGTCAAATAAATATTTTCCTTGTTCTTTTCCTCTCAACTTCGTAAATAAAGCACATCGCCTGGGGTGGGCATTATAACATTACTTTTTCATTGTCTATTCACTGAACTTTTCAAAAGAAAGAAAAGCAAGAGGGAAAGGAGGAAGCATGGCACAGAGGAAAGGATAGGGAGAAGCATGTATGATGAATTTGCTCTATGCCAAAGGCATACACACCTTGCAGTAAAGACTCTAAGGAAGTGACTGTGGTTTTCAAAAAAGAGCGATTGAGAAAGGGTTAGTTGGGGTGACTACATTTATACCTGGGGGGAATTTTCCACTCATTAAGTATGTGGGTTTCATTATTCTCATTAAGACCGCCCTGCATTTTCAATGCATTGTTTTTGTAAAACAATCTTCAGAATAATACAGTGAGGATTTTTTTTCACAATTTCTCAACTCTAAGAAAATACAAAAGCAATCTATTCATTTCCCATCCCTCTGGAATTTCCAGGAAACTTTGACAAATACAAAGAAAATCTTCTTAAATATGAAAACCTACAAGCAACTTTTACACTGTGTAGGAAAATAATTATATAAAAAAGCAAAGCCACTGCTGTCTTTTAAAAGGATACTTCACCATTCTAACATAAAAGCATTTCCTCTTCCCATAAATGTTGGAGCTAAAACATCTGAAGAAAGCAATTGACACCACAAACATGGCAACCGCAACAGGGGATGTTATCAGATCATAATTTATTCTGCTTCCTTACAAGCTAAATGAAAAGTAGATTAAAACCCGAAGGAACTTAGTTTCATACTAGCTCTCACTGCAGGATTTATAAATATTATTTTTATCTCTCTAACAAGAGAGGAAAGTAAATTATATTCTGATCATGACGTGGTCCAGGGACAGAAACTGTTCTCTGAACAAATTTGCTGATAGGTTTCAGGGACCCAAGAAATATTTCTTCAAGTCTCAATTTTTCCCACTATTGCTCTTAGCCCACAATAAAGATTAAAAGGCACAGAAATTTCCACTGATGCATGCAAGAATTAGCATGTAGAAAAAGGTGAAAGATAAACCTATTCAGCTTTAGAGATGCAAAAGGATTGTAAAAGAAATTATATGGACATTCTCATAATTTGAGTAGTCACCATTTTAGACAGGTTTGTGAGGCAGCAATAAATGAAGGACATTCAAATGGACATAAGCCAAGGCTCATTCTTCTGAACTTGCTAGAGCAAATGAGTCAGCCACTATTAACTTGCATTTGGGCAGTAATCCAAAGGCAGATAGAAGAATAGAATTCTGCATTGTGAGAACCAAGGACAGCTCAGGTGCTCTGACTGGAGGCTGTTGGCAGATGCTGGAGGCAGCTAACCAAAGCAACCATGTGAGGGGTTGTGGTTCATGTTTGCTTTCCTGTAGTTGGCCCTAAGTTGGAAACAGGAATAAATATTAAGAGAAACTTATAGTGATTATTCAAGTCCTGGCTATTTAGATCAAGTTGTTAGAAAAGCAATTGGTTAGCTATTAGCTGGATTATTGCCAGAGATAGTAGTAGTCTGCTTTCCTACCCATTAGCCATACAAGACTTACAGTCACTTGACTTCCTGAACTCTTATGAGAAGAGGTTGATTGGGTCCCAGCTCAGATTGCTGCAAACCCAAGGCTCACAATTCTCTTTCATATGACCTGGCCATTATCATCCATTCGTATATTCAGCCAATACGTTATCTTCTCATTGTGTTCTCTGACTGTGTGAGTTAGGGATTGCATTCTCATTTTATGAGGAAGTAAAACTAACTTTAACCCTCATTCCAATATATTGGACTGGACCAGCTGAACAATTCCCAGTTACAAATTTAACTCAGGTTTGTTACTTTATTGCACTTTGTAGAAATGGAAAAACTTGGCACTGGTCTACCGTGACAGACGTTGTATGATAAAAAACCAACCTTTCTGACTATAAGAAAGAAGAATTTTTTGAATTTCATCCCTAAAAGCCAAGAACCTGTATGTACCACGTCTTAATTTTCCTGAAAGAAGTTTCCATAAGTATCTAAAGATTGTAAAACTTTTCTTCTTCATTAATGTATACTTGTCACTTGCCCATCCCTGCCTCCTCAGAGTCAACTTCTGTATAATAGGCATTAACTGAAGACTTAATGCTGAGGGATAGCTACATCAAAGAATTCACAATTGTAGTCTGTATTTATTGTTCTGGTGTGTGGAACTGACCATCTCTTACAATAAGCTAGGAGTGGAATGAGAGACCAAGCCTTTCATTACCAGACTTCACAGCCAAGAAGCATCATTCACCCAAGAGTAGGCCTAAAGTCAAGAAGTAGGAAAATTCAACTTCCAGGAATGGAGCACCCAGATGAAAGCCACATGTCACTCTTGCCCACGGCTAGGCTAATTTTGACATCTTTTTCATTGTTGCTGGTATCTCTATTTTCAAGGCTGGGCTGATATTTCTAAATGATTTGGCACTGTCTGTAATATTTGTGGCATGCAAGCTTGGAGTAGGGCTTTGGATCAAAAGTTCTACCCCATTCCCTTGTTTCAAAGTTTTCCTGACAGTGAAGGCATATGCTTTAGCCCTTAAAGGAAAACCAAGTTCCATATTTCTTGTAATTGGTCATGAATCAATTCTTAGGATTTGCTGAAGGTCAAGTAAAAAGGAATTCCAGATCAAGGTTCTCCCACAAAACAGGTAGATAAAACAATAGGCATGCGTTACTCCATAGGTTTAGAAGTTAGAAACCAAAGGGCAAGGGGTTGAAAAACTGGTTTATTCTAAGACCTCTCTCCTAAACTTGTAGGTGATTGTTACCTTCCTATGGCTTCACATAATGCTCCTTCTGTGCCTGTGTCCTAATGCCCTCCGCTTACAAGAACACCAGTCAGGTAGATTAGGACCTGATCCAGTGACCGGGTTTTTCATTACTTATCTCAGAAAAGTCCCTATCTGTGAATCCAGTCACAGTCTCGGACACTTGGTGAGGCAGGACTCATTAATAGATGAATTTCAGGGAAGCAAAACTCAGCTTATCACCATAAAAATGAAGGATGAATATCAAAGTAGAACTTGGAGCTCCACCCCTACATCTCTATGGTGAAAGCTGCCTGGCCAATGCTAAGTCTTCTTTTGCAATCCCAGCTATGTGGACCTGGAGCTAAAATAGAGAAACTGAACATTTTGCTGAAGTTCTCCAAAGCAGGTCTTGTCTCATAGGAAGGCCCAAGACAAAAGCCTTGTCCAATGCAAAACTCCCCAGAGCAAGTCAAACTGAGAAGCAATGTTAATTGTGAGTCAAGAGAGTTGCAGGAAATCTCTACATCTAAGCCATCTGGTGAGCAATTCTGCCCTATGAAGAAAGAGACAGATTAGAAAAAGGGGAAGAAATTTAAGCTCCATGTCTTCTGTGGTCAAATACTGAATGAAAGTAGGGTGTTCCCAAAGAAGAATTACTTAGCAATTTGGTTCCTGGCCATACCTCACTTATCCCAAGGATACTTGCAATTTTGTGTCCTTACCTTAGCTTGTCAGTCCCAGAATCTGCTGGAACTCAATTGATCCTGCATACCGACCATCAGGACATTCTCTGTCGGTGTCATGACCTAGGAACAAAGCACACTTATCAACTCCTCATGATCTCAACTCAGCCAGAAACTTGCTCAACATGAAATGTATAGATCAAAACCCTGGGGAATTTGACATTTTATGTTTTTAATAGATTATTTTCCCCTCCTTCTTAAAACACCCACAGGCTGAGGCTGAAGTAGAAATGTGTTTGTTTTTAATTGTAGTATGTGTTCTATAGGCACAGAGATGACCAAGCATCTCTCTCTTCTGTTCACTTTATAAAATAGAGCTGGGAATGCAAAGAGAAACAAAAGGTATGAAATGTCAGAGATAATTTTTTGATGTGTTTTAAAAATGCTTCAAGAATGGGAATTTAGAGAGAATTGAATTCACAGATGGAAAGGGATTCGAGGACAGGGAAAATATAAAACTTTATTAGTTGCTGCTTACAATCCCAAGATCCTGCTTGGAAACCAGTGGCATTTCTAATCCAAGGTAAGTATTTCCCAAGCCTCTGACAGCATATTTTTGTAACTCTCACTGAGTGGCTCTTCAGCTCTTAAGATGAATTGGAGTTGTTGTTTGCTTCAAATTTCTTAGAATCTGATCTACCCAGAATAGTTTTCCAGATGACACAGAGAGAGGAAAAGGTTCAGGTGAATTCATGGCCAAAGTTCTCCCAAAAGTTTTGTTCCAATTATTTCCAGCAACCTGTTCACACATCTAAACGTTTCTATTCTCTTTTGTGTTCTGAACTGGGATTAGTTACAAATATTGAGAATCCTGCTCTCTGAAATAAGAGGATTATAAGCATTCTCCAGAGGTCTTAAGAGTTCAATTACTAACTTCTCTACATAATAATTGCCATTTCTTCACTAGAGAAATTTTCATTATGGGGACCAAGGTTCAGCTTCTTGCTCAGAATTCTACTCTGGGGCTGTTCTATCATCACAGAACAAGTACCTTACCTGTAAAGTAACCCACTCAGAGAAGCTCTGTGGAAAAGACTTTCTATAAAGGATTCACATGCATGCAAGAGATCTCCCCTGTCCTTTGGCTCACTCCCAGTTTCTCACCTTGGTATTTCTTCCCCTCTTCTTCCTGATATTTAGTAACAAGCTAGGGTTGTGAATCTTTTATCAGAGACACTGTTCTCAGCAGCTAACACTGGGCTCACTTTGAATTCAAAGTAAATCGTAATATAAAACAGTGATGCCAAGTAGATAATCTCATTTCTACACAAGACACCCGATATGATTGATAATATGGCCTGATTCGTTCAATGAATCTGGGACACAGTTGTAACCCTGTGACACGGTCTGATGTCACAATGTGGCACATTCCCTCTGCTGAAATTTGGTTTCTTACTTTCTTATAACCTGATTTTTGTTCTCTTTCCCTTCATTCAACATCCACTACCCTACCCAACCTAATCCTTGCCACAAGTACTAACGAATGTACTATGTTAACTCTGGATAATGTGTTGTGCATAAAAGCATGTTTCCTTTTTATACACTAGAAAACTGAGGCTTGGAGAATATGTGGTTGCCATGCACGTATAGTCATAAGGAGGTAGCTTCAGTAGATCCAGCTATAATAACTGTAGAGCTCGTGGTCTGTCCTTAAGATGAAGAATTAATGATGAAATAACACTTTGTGATTTCAGTCTTTCTGGAAATGATCTGTTTATATGAGTTTCTCATTTTTTCTATCACAACTATACCTACATGTCCCTGTACAAAGGGATACAAATATTCAGTTTTAGAAATCCACTCTCACTGATTCCAATTGGAAATCTACCCCCTAAGAAAAATGCAGGCAATATTTTATTACATCTGCAATACAAGGTCCCTATGGAGATAGAATGGTAGGATAGTGAAATGATGCCCTTCAGAAAAATTCAGGCAAACTGAGCCCATTTCTCAGCACCTGATAGAGACCATTTGGGAAATAGTTCTGGAGGGTATGATTCAAGGTCAGCTTAGGAAAAAAAAAGTCCAGGATATTCCATCTTTAGAAAAAACAGGCACAAGCTGGGGTGGAAACAAAGCTGAAGCAGTAGAGTATCAGACAAGCAAACAGAGTAATCTCTAAGTGTTGAGTTCAAATGACAATATCTAAAATATCAAATCAAAGTTTTCTTCTGTTGATATTTTCATCTGTCCAAATTCCATGACAGGCTAGGTTGAGGTCATCATTAAGATTTCTTTCCAAGCTTAAAATTTTGTTAAAAATCTTCTGCTATTCCTTGCTCCTTTCTTTCTTATAGCTATGTGAGTATGGTATTTTATTCACAGACAAGTTCCACAAAGGATTTGATCGAGATGGATAGGTTGCAATTTTTAGCCAAGTGCATCCATGGGCTACAATTGTGCTGATTCTAGATGAGTTTAAGTGACATCAGAGAGAACTTCCCTCTTCCCCATATCTCAACCTCCACCTCCAAGGCTAATATTATTAACATCAGCCAGAGGCAAGGAACTGATAGGTACAAGCAACAGACATAGTAAATGAATTATCTTAAACAACTTATCTCTTGGCAGCCAGGCAAGCAACCCAGCAATCCATCTGCAGTAAAAACCCGTGTTTTCCCAAATGAGTTGGCATCATGTCCTCTTTAGCTTGCATATTCTATCTAGTTAATAAAGAAAAATTAAGGACATTTTGTCTACAGTTCCTTTTCCCCACTTTTATTTTCTCTTTCCATTAAAGAAATAAGTACATTTAATTCTAGAGATCAATTAAAGACTAGACAGGAAGCCTAATAGGAAATAGAGAGAACTTGAGGTTAGGAACAGGGTCTACATTAGACCTGCTTTTAAATATTGATGCCTGAGTCACTCAAGGTTATTTGAGGTTAATAGCAACGACAGAGCTGTTCAGTTCTTCCCAATTTGAACATTAATTCTCCTTTTTTGCAAAGAATACCATCATTTAGTCAGAGCTCTGCTCTGCTGAGCTTGTTTTCTTTTTGTTTCATTCAGTTTAATTTGATGAACCAAAACCCTTCCTCTAAACCATCTCCATTACCCACCTCCCAAAACCCACACAAAAAGGAAAAATAACAATAGTTGAAAAATGTATCTAATCAACCAGAAGCAAATGCATTTCTAATTAAAGATTATGAATATGGGTCACCCTTTAGAACAAGCAAACACAAGTCAAGCATCATTCTTCATGATTTGTTCCAGGTCATTGTTCCCTGACTAGCTGTAGAATACCAAATGGATCATCTTTATAGAAATTCATTTTCCCATCCATCTGTTATATTGCACATTTAATGTCAATTTCTCCCAATGTACCCTGATTTCCTTTTGCCCTAGCCCCAGTGTAAATATACCATATTTTATTAGAATAAAGTCTCCTATCTCCAGTCCTCTAAAGGAGTGCAGTGTCTGCAAGACTCTTCTCCCTTGCATTTGCAGGTTTAAGTTTCAGCATACATTACCATAATGCTTTCATTCAATACCCATTCTAAAGGCAGAGGCCTTTTTGAATTGATTTCTGAACCAGATCAAACCAAGTCAAATAAACCATTTATTAACATAAAAAAGAAGAATCTAACAGTAACAAATGTCAAAGGCGATAGGGAAGATAATATATCATTTGGCAAAACAACCCTTAAAGAAGAGAAAGTTTTCTTCAGATCAAGTGGAAAAATTCACAGGGCAAAAATTCTATAAGTCTATAATTCTTCTATGACTAAAAACCAGGAGAGATGAGTTTTTTTTATAAAAGTAAGAAATGTACACAGAGTTCTCTTTCTATACTCAGATATAAATAAGAAAGTTGAATAATAGAAATTTCTCTAGATAAACTTTGCACCTCCAAATTGGCCAGTAACTTCAGATGTCAGAAGCAAGGGCACAAGCAACTTGGCAAAGTGACAAGCTAGTGTGAAGGAAAAATTCAGGGCTCACAGCCAGATAGTAGAGAGGCAATGCTGATAAATCTAAGTATAGGTTACAGAGAAAGATATTAAAACACAAATAATTAGAGTTATTTGAAATGAATAACATGGACAAGAAGAATCAAGGTTGGTTCGTAATTTGTAGACCTTAGGGGTCCTCTGAAGAGTCTTATGGGACCACATGATGGAGCCTGTGGAAATCAACACTTTAAGAAACAAGATTGTGGGTAAGGAGTGTGGCCTAGTGATAGAGTGCTCGCCTCGCATGCACAAAGACCCAGGTTCAATTCCTCAGTCCCACATACATAGA
Organism: Megascapheus bottae; assembly: GCF_031878675.1. Taxonomy (NCBI): domain Eukaryota; kingdom Metazoa; phylum Chordata; class Mammalia; order Rodentia; family Geomyidae; genus Megascapheus; species Megascapheus bottae. Next base: position 54,219,630 of record NC_143521.1, read on the forward strand.
GAAAGCCAGAAGTGGTGCTGTGGCTCAAGAGGTAGAGCTCTAACCCTGAGAAAGCCCAAGGACAATACTCAAGCCCCATGACTGGCATAAAAACAAAAACAAAAAAAAACAAAAAACAAAAAAAAGAAACATGATTGAAGTGAACACTGAGCAATATCTATACCATTTCGATTTATTTTTGCACTTGTTGGCCCTCAAAAATGGATATAGTTCTAACAATCCGTGGTATTCTTCTTAAATTCTGGTCTCTGATTTTCCCATGGTCCACAAGGACTTGGAATCGAAGGCTGTCACCTTCCTCTCTGCCATGGCTAACCCTTCCTCCCACACAGCTTTGGTAACATTGAACTTTTTCTTCAGCAGGGATTTTGATTCCAGCTAATCCATCGTCCTGAAAATCTTCTCCAAATCCTGAGTTCTTTCTGACAACAGCAGAGAATTCCATTGTGTATAAATACCACATCTTGTTGATCCACTCATCAACTTTGCTATGATAAATGGTGCTGCAATGCACATCATTGTGCTAGTGGATTTAGTATGTTCTTGTTTCTGGATGATTGGGTAAATGCCAAGTAGTGGAATTTCTGGGTCATAGGGGAACTCTATGTTTAGCCTTTTGAGGAACTGCCATACTGCTTTCCATAGTGGTTGAAAGAGATTGCACTCCCACTAACAGTGTAGTAGTGATCCCTCCTGGCCACATCCCCTCCAGCATCCGTTATTAGTTTTCTTGATCCTGGCCATTCTAACTGGAGTGAGGTGGAATCTTAGAGTTGTTTTGATTTGCATTTCTTTTATGGCCAGAGATGTCGAGCATTTCTTCATATGTCTATAGGTCATTTTTATTTCTTCTTCAGAGAAGACTCTCCAAGTCTTTGGCCCATCTTTTAATGGGATAGTTGTTTCTTTGGAGATTAGTTTTGGAGTGATTCAATTTTCTGAGCTGTTGATATATTTTAGATATGAGGCCTTTGTCTGTTGTATGGTTGGTGAAGATCTTCTCCCACTCTGTAGGCTTCCTAGTTAATTTACTAGCTATGTCCTTTGCCATACAAAAGCTCTGCAGTTTAATGCAGTCCCACTTACCTAGATTTCTCTGACTTGTTGTGTTTCTGTTTCTGGGTCCTTATTAAGAAAGTTTTGACATGTGCCAAGAAGGCCTAGTGTATCTCCTATTCCTTCTTGTAAAGTTTTCAGTGTATCTGCATTTACCTCCAGGTCTTTGATCCATTTTGGCATTAATCCTGGTGCAGGGTGACAAAGAGGAATCCAACTTAATTTTCTGCAGGTGCCTTACCAGTTCTGCCAGCGCCATTTGTTGAAGAGGCTGTCTTTCTTCCATTCTATTTTTTGGCTCCCTTTTAGGTGGCCATAGGTCTGTAGGGTAATATCTGGGTCCTCAGTTGTATTCCATTGGTTTTCAGGCCAGTTCTTGTGCCAGTACCAAGCTGTTTTGGTCACTATAGCTCTGTAGTAGAGTCTAAACTTTGGTATGTTATTATTCCATATGAAATTTTGGATTGCCTCTTCTACTTCTTTAAAGAATGACATGGGGATATTGATGGGGGTATTGTGTTGAATTTGTAGATAGCCCTTGGCAAGATTGCCATTTTCATGATGTTAATTCTTCCAATCCAGGAGCATGAGTGGTTTTTCCATTTCCTTAGTTCTACTTTAATTTCCTTTTTCAGGGTTTTAATGTTTTCATCAAAAAAAGTGAAGTAAGCCAGACTCAAAGGAACTTAGGCTCAATGGTTTCCCTCATTTGTCATAATCTGTAGAAACCTTGGGCCCTACTAGCAGAGATTTGCAATAGAGCAAAACCTTGATACATAAGGCCATTTAGTAGGAAGCTAATTGAAAGAACCTCCAGGATATTGAAACAAAAGCCATATAAAGAATTATTGTTGTCCTTAAGGTACTATGTTATCTCTCATCTCTTTTGCTGTCCCTTGGTTATCTCATATTGTTACAGTATCTCACTTTGTTACCTGATATATCGGATATATTTGTATTTGGTTATTTGAAATTGGATAGGGACGGGGGGGGGGAAACAAGATGAGGGGTGGGGGTGGGGGGAGGGTAATGGGAACCAAGACATGTGAAAGGGTATCAATGTATGTAAATTAATGCACCTTCTAGCTGGCAAATATCATGTAACCCTTTTATTAATTACAATAAAAAATATTTTTTAAAAAGTTCCTTTACATTCTTAGTTAAGTTAATTCCTAGGTACTTTATTTTCTTTGAGGTTATTGCAAAAGGAGTTGCTTTCCTGATTGTTGCCTCATTCCTCTCATTGTTGGACTATAGGAAGGCGGTTGATTTTTGAGGGTTAATGTTATACCCTGCCACCTTGCCAAAGTTTTGAATCAGCTCAAGGAGCTTGGGAGTGGAGTCTATAGGTTTCTTTAAATACAGAATCATGTCATTTGCAAAGAGGGAAAGTTTCACTTCCTCTTTCCCTGTTTGGTTCCCCTGTATGCTTGCTTCTTGCCTTATTGCTCTGGCTAGGAATTCTAATACTATGTTAAAGAGGAGTGGAGAGAGTGGGCATCCTTGTCTTGTTCCTGATTTTAGAGGGAATGGCTTTAGCTTTTTGCCACTAAGTATAATACTAGCTGTGGGTTTGTCATATACCGCCTTTATTATACTGAGAAATGTTCCATGGGTTCCTAGTTTCTCCAGAGCTTTTAGCATAAAGGGGGTGTTGGATCTTGTCAAATGCCTTTTCTGCATCTATTGAGAACTTGTAAGTGAACTTGGAACCATCTTCAATCCACCCTTCACAACAGTGCTGGTCAGTGCTTCCCTACACATCATCCTGAAAGATACTCATGATAAACTCAATGCAGAGGAGGGAAGCCACACTTGAGCTTCTAACACACAGAAATGTGGAGAAAATGAATAATACTATTCCACTCATCGTACTTTTAATTTGTGTACATACCAATGATTGACTACTATAAATTATCTTCACTTTATATAAGCACAATTCTTTCAGAAGCTTCAAAGGGTACAACACTATACAACAGTGATAACACCATACAACTGAGTATAAAACATTCATTCAGCATGATCTTGTTCTGCTACCTTGGCCTTTTGATTACACCTAATGCATAACTATTCCCTTCTTTATTATCTTCCAGACTTTAGAAATCCACTGTTCTATGTTAGTTCCTGTTGAAGTTCACTGATCGTGTATTTGGTATATGCTTGCTACTGAATATTTATGGAAGGAGAAAAGAAAGGAAACTGGAGATCCAATAAGTGAAATGCTACAGAAAAAGGTTGATGAAACTGGAAGCAAGGTAAACATTCAACCCAGCTGTCACATTACTTGGTGACTTTGATAATCCCTTGAAGTCTGTGATGGAGGGAGAAGACCCATATGGATAAAGTCAGACAAGCTGCCCCATCTGCTGCTGGCGGATGTCTGAAATTTCCCTCTCATGTGTTTAACATTTACTTGGAATTTCTCTTTGCTAGGTCATGTTCTACATGTTAGACCTGACTACTTATAGTGTGCTTGTTAGGAAAGCTCAATTAAATCTGTTCATAATTAATTTAAGAGACTGTCACAAGGGAAAATATGACAGGAAGTGTTTCCAAAATATTACTCTTATTCTCCAACTTATTTAGAATTTCTTCTGTGAGTCTTATCCAATTTGGAAAATAATTTCGGAGTCAAAACTACTCAAACCACTGCTGTTTCTAACACTGATGTAGGCAGTTTCCCACCAGATAACTGGCCACTTATTCTGGGTGTCTTTTTAAGTGAGATTAACATTTACATTGATATATTTGAATAAAGACGTATGCATGGACCCAGTCAATTTTAAGTCTGAATGGAACCTCCCCAGATTTCCAAATCTATACAAGTTCTGTGCAAGCCCTATGTACAAAATGAGAGTGATAGAAATTGATTATTTCTATGGATGCTGCACTGTCTTCACTGTATAGAAACAACAAAAAATCCATATATAATTTAGACATGTTTAGTAAGTACTTTTATTCTTCAGTTGGTTGAATGTGAGGATTGAGATCCCCAGATACAGAGGGCTGCCTTAATTCTCTTTCAAACAGTTCATTGTTAAAACTTGACTAAAAAAGAAAAACTTCTAGATTCTAACAGAATAAGAAACCGAGAGGCAGATTTATGACAATTTTTTTATTATTTTTCTTCCCAGCAACCTTTTGCTTCAGTAAATGACATTGTCATCTGCCTAGTAACTCAGTTCAACATGAGACACAGCCTCAACTTTCTTTTCTCCTTCATTGACCACAACAAATCCACCACCAGGTTAGGCTAAAAATCAGATTTGCCCTACTAAAAAGCATTCTGTAGGCCTTGGTACCTGCCAATTGTGAAGTATATCCTGGAGAGGACTCACTCATAACAACAAAACTTCTCCAGACTGTGTAGTGAACACTCCTAGACACTGCCTATTTCCCATTACATATGCCTTTATCAACCTGGCATGCTGTTAACTCCAGTTAATCCCGGTTATAATAAATACTTTTGAACACATGTGGATCCAGTGGTAGAATCATTATTGGATATCTTAAACCCTTTGTTTGGGAGGAAGAAACTTAAGTCCTTTGAGTTTAAGGAAGTCTTTGAATTTGAATTTGAAATATAGCTGTGATGATTAAAATTAGCTTCTTTATCTCTATGTGGAAATGTAGTAATCTTCATTTTGTCTCTTGGTCTCTGCAGTGATGAATCATGTGTCTGTTACTGTGATACTACCTTTCTAAAGCTCAAACAAATCTAGTATTATATTTCATGTATAAAAATCTGTTTGATTTCTTTCAATTATATCATTGTCATATACTTCACGATCGCTGACACCCATATGCCCCCTCTCAGAAAAAAATTAAAATTCATTTCAGGCAATGAAATTCAATTTGTCTTGAAAGCAGTTCTGTAAAAACAGTCATCTGTGCAGCATTCTAATCTCTTCTACAATGTGATGCAGAGCCCGTTCAGCTTTATCTGCCATTGTCTTCATGTTATGAGAGGATAAATGGGAAATTAATGTTTTTGATAAGGTGACTATTAATAATAATAGAAAGTAATTAAAAGTCCAACATACAACCAAAAGGAAACTTGCTCCCTTCCAGGGAAAATAAAAATTGTATGTGTGTGTATATATGTGTGTGTGTGTGTGTGTGTGTTATTTTCCATGATAAATAGCATTATTACTTCATGATTTCTTTTCTGGCTTTGCTCTATTTCAAGATCTGGTCCCTGTGTTGAACATTTACAACAAAACATGGCATAAAGATACTTGTGCCACTCACTCCTCTCTGTAGAAGTATTCACGTATTAGTATGACCATCCTCCTTTCTTCACTTGCTCCATAAAGGCATTTTGATCCCCAAAGTATTTCAGTTAGGGGATACTCCTAAGGTGACTTCTGAGAAGGTCAGCCCTTTAGGGAGTCAGTAGTCTATCATAGTGGAGCCAAGATTGATGAAAAGATATATAAGAAGTACACGTTCCCAAACCTGGTCCCTGGGAATAACCATGAGGCTATTTTTTTTAGGTTCCTAGACCTGGGTGTTCTGCATGCTCTGATGATAACCGAGCATGGTTATCATCTCTAAACTGACACTGGGCCTATCCTTAGTAGGCCTTCCTCTAATTCCACTGGTTGACAGGTAGCTTTACTGAAAGGACCAGTAGATCATGTGTCCAATCCCATACCCTGTTTGAGTAAAGCCAGAGCATTGATCATTTATCAGATACTTAAAAAAATGATGCAACAGAAAGTCATGTTGGGTTCAGGTGAAATCTCTCATTTTATGCCACATAGTATGCACCGTGCAGAAATACCTCCGCATTACATGGTTAAATTTGAAAGACGCTGATCACTTTTCTATCCACCTCTGATCTTTTCCAGGGACAAAGAGTGTCTACCTTCGAAGGAAAGCATGCAGAGCACAGCCTGGTGAATTGACGTGTTTGAACATGAAAGCTGGTAATGAACAATAGGTAGTTTGTTCCAGGTGATGGGGTTACTGACTGCCGCTTGTCCTGCTAGTCACTCATTTTGCCAGTAAGTAGACTAGGTAAGGAATGTGGGGAATTATAGGTAAAGTGTTTTTGAAATAGGTCTGAGTGAATTACATCCTAGGTCAGTTCCTCCTCAGCTCATTGATGCTAGTTTTGGGGCTATTTATTCCTATTGGCTCCATAGTTCCCACGAAAGCTTACTGCACCTGACCTTAGCTTGCTGATTTCCAAGGAAGATTTGTCTGTAGGCAACCAAAGCCAGGCATCTCACAGGGAGAAACAACACCAAGTTCACCTCTACAGCCTGTGTGCACAGAGATTAGCTAAAAGCAATGCTGTTCAGGAAGGTTGCCTGAGATAGCTCAGCCTGACCCCTCCCTCAGACAGCCTTGACTATCTATCTCAATCACATGAAATAATGAGTGAGCTTTGTCGAAAATCTTGCCTGAGAGGAAATTTTTAGACTGAATTTTCTTGTGTTGTGATATATTTGGAGACTAAATACAGAGGCTATTTTGATGTTAAGAGCAACCGCCTTGTGAAAACCTTAGTGGGGTCAATAGAAAGATGTTGTACGCATAGCTGCAGTCGGCATTATTACAAGGTTTCTTTCTTTTATAAAACTCACTGGGAGAAATCCCCATGGGACCTTAGTGTGGAGAAAAGTTGCAATTCTCCTAAGCCATTAGTCTATTTTTATGTCATGTATATCACAAATCCTATTTTCTGTTTATGTGTGCATGCCAGAGAATCTACAGCAAAATTTTTGATAATCCACCATTTTTCTTCCATTTCAATCCATCCAATTAAAAAAAATAAAGTTATATATTTTTCTATGCAACAAAATGTACTCATTTCATAGTAGGTTGCCACATGTACCTTGGAACAACAAATTCAATAACTCGCTGACTTTTCTGTGGGTTAAGGGAGCCTAACCAGAGGATTCTCACACCTGTGCTAAAACATATATACTGGGTTCCATTCTTACAATTCTGTTTTATTCTTCTTTTAGTGCCATCTTCTTAACATTTTATAAAGCTGCTTATTTCAGCTATCTAAATTTTCAACATCTTTGTTTGTGTTCTCCACATTAACTCTAATAAAACATGATTTTCTTAGAAATTCATAGAAGCCAAGCTTTGCTCACATGGTAAAAGTTGCACATTCAATAAATATGATCTTCTCTTGTATCTTATAAATATTGACTATTTCTATTGTTTTTGTAACAGGCATATTTTCTACAAGATTGAAATAATCAGTTTTCTGTATCCTTTTTTTTTTTGGTCAGTCCTGGGGCTTGAATTCTGGGCCTGAGCACTGTCCCTGAGTTCTTCAGTTCAAGACAACCACCCTATCTCTTGAGCCACAGCCTCACTTACAGTTTTCTAGCAGTTAATTGGAGATAAGAGTCTCACACACTTTAGTGCCCAGGTTGGCTTTGAGCCAGAGTCCTCAGACCTCAGTCTCCTGAGTAGCTAGGATTACAGGAGTGAGCCACCTCATTCGGCTTTGCATCTTTTCTAATAATAGAATTGTGGCCAAATACCCCATGGTAAATTAAAAATACTGCTAAATTAAAATGCATTTAAGCAGAATGGTATATACCTGTAATCCAATGAGAGAAAGAGGCAGCAGGATCACAATGCCAGATTGAGCTATATAACAAGGAAAATGTGAAGCCAACAGCTAAAGAAACAAAACACACTTAATAGACTCAACCTAACACTATATCTTGACACTCTGTAGCATATGTATTTCTTCCCCTTGTGATTATGTGGTTGACCAGAATGCTATAAAGTTTTGAGTCAGTCAGTCAGTGCATATTTACTAGCATATTATTGGAGAAAGGCCAAAATTCCAAGCACCATTTCTACTGAATGTAATGTTGCATTCACAGCATCCTAAAGATGCACAATCATAAATGGAAGAGCAATTATAGGCCAGAAACAAGAAGAAATCTCAAAATCTTAACACCTTTCTAGAAAGTTTTGAGAGTGAAGATAAGCACACAACTAATGTGTATTGTTGCCTACAGGGTGTCACCTTGTGAAGAAATATTTTTGTGAAGAAATATGAGTCTTAGTTGCGATAAATATTAAGTTTAAATTTTTATATAAGCTTTCTCAAGATTCTGAAGGACTCTTAATGTCCTGAGTTCTAGGAGATGTGATAAGTAAGTACAATTCCACATTATATCCTTTGAGGATGAGAAAATGTTCAGATCAAATTATCTATAGTTAGAACAGTTACTTTTGGAAGAGTCATTTAATCTTGTCTGACTCCAATATGGACAAAACTGATAAATGAGGAAAGAAAATACCATCACTGTAATGTTTGCCTTAGACATATAGAGAAGTCATTTCACCTTAAACCTGTGTGTTGTATACACTGATGGCTTAGAGACTCTAGACCAGAGGGAAAGCAGCTCTCTGGCTGCTGTAACTTATTTGGGATTATTTTAGTCATGATCTTCAAGTGAAATTTGGCATTGATAGACATAAGAATCAAAGATTCAGGCTCTAGTTCCAATGAGAGTTCAGAAATCCTCATTTGTCAAGACAACAGTCAATGCAGCCCTTAGGTAGACTTGGATGTTGACAATCAGTTGTGACTTACAAATATAAAAAGTTCCTTCGGTCACAGAAGGCTCTACCACGTAATGGAAGGAGATAAGCAATTGACTCATATTGGCCTCGTTGATCACAGAGCACCCTAATTATAAGATTTCTTTAGTTATGTGGCTAATTTTTAACATGAAGTACTGAATAAAAGAATGAAGTTTCATGGAGCATAAAGATGTAGAAGGATAAAATGCAGTGTTTCAAAGTGAAAACTATCAACCCTACCTCACCAATAGCTTTATTTTCATGCTCAGGACAGCTGTTGATCACTTGGGCATTCATCTGAATGGTTGCAAATACAATGTTGTTCAGAGTATCTAAAGCCAATGCAAATTTACCTTGTGATCACAAGATCTGTCTTTCTCTACTTAAATACCAGTTCCTTGGTATCTCTGAAGGATCCACATGTTTTCCTGTTCACATCCTTCCTACTTTTCTCTACATCTATCCCTTGTCTTCTCCGTGCTTTGTTTCTAATAACCTACCCCTGGTTTCTCCATGGCACAGACATCCTGGTGTCTTCTCCATTGTAGTTAATGTTCGATAAGTTCCTGTCTATCATTTTGCTACCTTCGCCAGTGAACGTAATATTTGGTAAGTTCCTGCCAATCTTAAGCTGTCTCATTATCTGTTTTTCCAATTCTCTTTTATCTTTTTAAAATCAGCTTATCTAATTAGGCGATCTTTAAAATCCATCTATTTTTCTCTATGTTTACACAGTACTATGCATATGAATAATTTCTGGACCTACATGTTTTACACATCATTGTATACGGATATTTCTTTCCTTAGAGGTTGTTCATACAATATATAGTTCTTTCTTTTTGTGATACTCAGGGATGAACCCCTGATGCTTAAGGAAATATAATATATTTCAACAAAGATAGGGTTCTAATTTCTTTTAACGTCTTATTGTCTAGCATAAACCAAGAAGAGAACAATCTCAATGAACATTAGCTGCATGAATAAGTTAATAACATTGGTATTTATCTCCATCAGATCACTATACTCAGTTTTTATAATTTAGGTTATCCATTACCATCACTTTCATGTAATACAAGTGGAGAGTTATCCAGAAGCAATTTGACAATTCCACTAATTTGTCTATGCTACACAATATCTATGTGATATAATGACAGGGGAAAATGAGATACTCAAGAAGTCCCCTACTTTAGTCAATTTGAGTGAAATAAGCTATGTAGCATACTTGACGTAGCTGTATTAATTTAACATCCTCTCACAGAAATTTCTGTACTAGAGCTATGGTGGATCCAAGATAGCTATTGAGAAACAGAAGTCATGGTAGGCCATGACCAAAGGCTGGTTCAGACTAAGAAGTAGCAAACGTGAGCTATGACCGTTGTGAGAATTAGAATATTTGAGGTAATTAATGGGTGTGAAAGATGGCAAAATAAGAGGAACTAGAAAGAATGCTTCATACAGCATGTAGAACCATCTTAAATAGAATTCTGTAAGACAGTAGCCCATATCCAAAGAAAAACATGAGTTGCTCCAAATTGAAGACTCTTCTCCAGAGGCAATATTGAAAACAAGTTGTGATAAAGTGTGACTGAGAAGTAAAGTATGTGCAGAAATAATGAAGATATTAGGGTCATTTCTTGATATCACTTGCATATAGAGAGGAGCTCCAAGAGAGACAATTTCTAGGTCTCTGTGATTCAAATAGAGGTAATACTGTGGGTAAATACATGAACAGGAAAGGAATTTCTATTCTACATCACAGAGAAAGGCCAGTTTGTTTCCATAGTCAACTCTGGCAGCTCTTATTTTCAGAGTATCTATTGAAAACACTGCTGTATGTGATGTGTTTTCCTTTATCTAGGACTTTATCACTTTTTTCTTACAGTTTTCCACAGTCCATCTTTGTTTGGGATATTTAATGGTTTAAAATAAGCTGCCTATAGGTGTTTCTTTTCTCATCTTGCCTATATGCTGTTTTGAAAGGCTCCAATATTTGGATGAGTTTCTTTTTCTCAAAATTGGAACTTTTGATTTTTTAATGTTTTCTATGACTTTACCTTGCATCTTTTCCTCTTGTTCTATGCTGAACTTTCATAAATTCAGTCTTTTGATTGTGGCTCTGATCATTCACAGTCAGATTATATTAGTTTTTTCTTCTTTGTCTTTCTCTGATTGATCTAATTCCTCTGCTTTATCATTGATCTCTGATACTGCATTTTCAACTTGTTCCATTAAATTAGTTAGGCTTTCAATTGAGTTTTTTATTTGGATTATTGTGCTTTCCATGTCCTGGATTTAGATTTTAAACTTTAAAAAATGTCAAGCACCAGTGTTTTATGCCTATAATCCTAGCTACTCAGGAGGCTGAGATCTGAGAATCAAAATTTGAAGCAATTCCAGGCAGAAATGTCCATGAGACCCATCTCCAATTAACTAGTCAGAAAAGGCCAAATGGTAGAGTGCTAGCCTTGAGCAGAAAGAGGCTCCCAGACAACCGCCAGGCTCTGAGATCAAGCTCCAGGACCAGAAAATAAAAGACAAAAATTTTATATCTTTATTGAAATCTGTCTTCACACTCTGTATTGTCTTCCTTATTTTACTCAGCTTCATTTAAATTTGTTGAGCTATTTATCTGTATTCACTTTAGTTTATTTAGATGTATATTTTGTTTAGTTTGTTGTTTAGTTTCATCTTTGCTCACCTGAGCTAATTGTTTATGATACTGTATTTGGTATTGAACTAAATATTGAATAATTGTACTAAATGATAACTTTGGGTTTTTTTTTCTTTTTTGTCAGTTCTGAGGATTGAACAAGTATTCTAACACAAGCCATGCCTGCAGTCGCTTCACTTGTGCTTTGTTTAGTTTTAAGGTAGCATCCACTAACTTTGCTCAGGCTGGCCTCAAATTCTTGATCTGCTGACTCTACCTCCTAAATAGCTCAGATTATAAGATATACCCTCCTCTTGAATGATAACTTTGAGATAAATGCTAACCCTCAGCCTCTATGGATAGATGACTTTAGATGTAAGTATATCAAAGCAAATGTTATGATATATTGACATATAGGGATTTTTAAACAGTCGTTCTCTTTCTTCCCAAGGTTCATAAGTATGAGCTTCAACTGGAGTACCATCACTTTGGGGTTGAGGAATGGATGACAGAAAATGAAAAGAATATGAAAAAGACTATTTTTAATATGGATGGAACTTCTCATAAGGAATGGAACAAAATCAAAAAAAATCCTTTCTTGGTTGATGAATAAGGGATGAAGGGGAGAATGTAGTCAACAATCTAATGTATATCCTACAAAATTAAAAAGGTAAGGAAAGGGTGGGTAGAGAAAGGCTGAGTGAAAATGTTGATGAGGATACATTGTATTCATGAGCTGTTTTATAAATGGCAAGCAAGAAGAAAAAATTCCTTTTCTCATTAACAACCTTTTTACTCTCTCCTTGACTAGAAGAAATATCAATTAAATGTCTCAGACATCTGAAAGAACAAGAAAAGAGCAATTCAACTCATAAAAAGAAATAAAAGGCTAAAGTTTGCAGAACTTAAGTCACAAGTAGTTTCTTTTGTGAAATTCACAAAACTATTCTTTATTCATTTGTTCATAAAATATTTGTTAAAGCTCAGAATAGCACTGGCGATAGACAGAAGAGAACCCTTTGAGGGAATTCCAGCCATATGGGTAAACCCAGAGAACATGAGAGAATGAGAGCAGCAACAGAAGTTTATATGAACTACAAATAGAATAGAAGAGGGGGACAATTCTAATTTGAATATGAAGACAAGAAGTTGAGAAAGTATAACATCTGTGAAAGACCTAAGTTGAACCTAAGATTTTTACCAAGAATAAAACACCTACACAGCATAAATCTAAATAAGCTGCCCTGAATTCAATCTGAGTGTTCTAGAGCATATTGATTAACCTTTCTCCAGTTAATCTTTCCAATCAGTAAGATGAGCATGATTTCTAATACATTTGTGAAAATTAAATGTGCCCACAAATTTATGGTTATTATGACTGTTTAACACTCACAGAATGTATATAGTATTTACTTATTATCTTTAAGTAGCTATACAAATGGGTCTCAATTCATCATTTAATTCTTTGAGTACGAAATTGTCTTGATCAACGTCAACACACTTCCATCATTCTCCCCCGTCTCTTCCAATCTTACCCATCCCCTTGATTTACCTAGTTCCATTTTTATATATGTACACTGAGTAATAGAACTTCATCTGCTCCCCTTTCTCTCTCCATTTGTTTGCTCCCCCCACACCTCCCCATCTGCCCCCAACAAATGTTCCAGCTTCCTGCTATTCATTTTGCTAAATTCTAAGTTAGAAATTACATCATAGCTAACCTGTAAGTTAGGAATTACACCACTGGATCCTTCCCTGTATACTTAATCTATCCATACCTATAACTATATATTTATAGTGTAGATTTAATGTCCACATATGAGAGAAAACACTCATCCTTTGTATCTCTTGACTTACATCACTTATCCTAATTTTTAGGTGATGTCCAGTTTGGTGGGTAACAAGGCCATGAAAGCTACAGAAGGTGAGTGTGTTATTACCTGGGGCTATCTCACGCCCAGACTTCCTGGAATTTAGAGGTAAATCAGCTCTCTCTACTCCAGCCTTTGTTTAGTGCAAGATCCTGGAGGCCTTTTTCCTCTTGCCAAACCAATTTACAACCCTACACATGGCAATAAGTTACTGATTCTAGTTGGTATGGGGACCAGGTAGCACGATCTTTCACACTGTGAAGGGCAGAAGCCTTGGATGGGAAATTGCATCCCTGGGAGTCATTCTCAGGCATGATGTGGCAAGCAAGCAAAAAATCGTAACCTCTCCCCCAAATTTCTCCTTTTACATAACTTAGCCAAGTTTTCTCTACCCTTTGCAACCTTCTTAGCCAAATCTCTCTCTCATGGCCATAGCATCCTTTCAAAATCACATTCTGAGGGACCAGGTGTGATTGCCTACACCTGTACTCCCAACTGATCTGGAAGCACAAATAAGGAGTATTGTGGTCCAAGTTTCCAGACAGAAAATGTGAGATGCTATCTGAAAACTAACTTGTGTGAAAAGAGCTAGAGGCATGACTAAACTAGAGGAGCACAGGACCTTGAGTTCAGTATCAGGTACTGACAAAAAACAAAAGCACTTCCATGCCTTCCTACATTTATCACTTCTTCCCTCTTGGAGTTGTTTGTATTTGAGTCCCCCTTGCCTTTGAGTACCACCCTCTGTTCCACATATGCCATAGTTTTACAATGAACACTGTAAATTTAACCTCTCCTCCAGAAAGTGTCTGAGCAACTTCTTTCCCCCCTGTGATTCTGTTGGGTCACTCTCCATATATTTAAGTTCTTTATTTCTCCTCAAACTACTCATTCACTGAGAAGCCCTGCATCCTTGTGGACACTGACGATCAAAAAATATCCCCGGTAAGGAGTTTGGCCTAGAGTGCTTGCCTAGCATGCACGAAGGCCCGGGTTTGATTCCTTGATACTACTTACATAGAAAAAAGCTGGAAGTGGTGTTGTGGCTCAACTGGTAGAGCTCTAGCCTTGAGAAAAACATCCAAGGACAGTGTTCAGGCCCTGAGTTCCAGCCCCTCAACTGGCAAAAAAAAAAGTATCCCCTTATTTCACAGGTAATTCTTCATCTGCCTTTCTGTAGCTTCTTGTTAGCAGGATTTGCCATTCCTCTTTCCTCAGTGCCTAGCATAATGCATCCAATGTATCTTTTTTGCTGCATGGATAAAGGGAAGAAAGGAAGTTGGGATGGGTAAGAGAGAGAGAGGGAGGTTGGCACTGGTGGCTCACGCCACCACAGTTCAAAGTCAGCCCCTGCAGTAAAGTCCATGAGACTTACCTCCAACTGACCACCAGAAAATTGGAAGTGGTGCTGTGACTCAGGGTAGTAGAGTGCCAGCCTAGAGTAAAAGAAAGAGCTCAAGGACAGCGCCCAGGCCCTGAGTTTTAGGCCCCACAAACAAAGGGGGAAGAAGGAAAGAGAGAAGGAAAAACAGAGAGAAAGAGAGAAGGAGGGAGAGAGAGAAAGGGAGGAAAGGAGAAAGGAAGGAAGGAAAGGGGTCTGTAAGGAAACAAGAGAGTAAAGAAGGAAAGAAATACAGTAGGGAGGGTGGAAGAGCATTAGAAGGAAAAAAGGAGAATAATGAAAGATAATGAATCTGTCCTCAAATGTTCTTCCTCTCACAACTTACCACCCACCATGGCAGAAGCTCTAACTTGCCAGCTTGAAGGGATCTTCCTCTCACTCTGTGCTACCCCTCCACAGACCTCTCAAATCTATCATTTGCCTTAAATAAACACTTCTGAAGACACCTTCTGAGAGACTCATGTAAGGCAAAGCGTGTGTTCTGGACTATCCCAGCCATCTGTGAATTCCCTGTCTGGTACTTGAAATCTCTGATGGTAGTAAAGTTGTTTTACACCTTTGCCTCCTTTTCCTCATCTACACAAACCCTGGTTAGGATGCCCAATGTGAAGGCAGCAGCAAAAGCACATGAGGACTGTTGAGCTGCTCCAAGGCCTCCAGCCAGCCACAGGAATCACTCAGCCCATAGAGTTATTATGAGGTTTTCCGCCATTTCATTCACTTTTGAAAACCCAGGGAAGTTTTATAAGTAAACATTATGAAACCGTCTCCTTCTGCCCCTCTTTACCACGTACCTAGTATTCTAATAAAATTAGACCCGCACTTTGCTCAAGTTACGACTCCCTCAGCTTTAATATTTTCTGCTAAATGGATCTTTTAAAAGTCCTTGGGAAAAATATCGGCATTAAATATGCCAAGGAAATAAATACATACCTACAGCATAACAACCGTAAATTCAAATTAGTGAGAAAGCATCAACTTTACAATAAACAAGCAGGTAATGCATATTCAGTGTGTGCAGGGAAGGAGGCTGTTCACAAAGAGCAAGCTCAAACTCATTCCAAACTTGGATCCTTTGCAAATGATTCACTCTCTCTCAGACTCACTTTCCTTGCTCATAAAGCAGACCTAACCATAACATCTTCATCAGAATAAGCAGAGTGAGAATTTTTAGTATTTATACTAAATCCATGGCCAGTGGCCAGGCATATTTTTATATATTTCTATTAAAAAATAAACAGCTTCAAGACAATGATTGAGAATGACCAATATCCAAATACATTATGTCTCCATATGAAGCTAGCATAAGGAACCTCATTGAAAGCACCTTGAATGGTAAGAGTTTAAGAGAGACAGAGGAAGAGAGGACAACAGAGGGTATTAATCTGACTGAATTACAATAAATACACACTCAATTATCATGGTGAAATTCCATTGTAAAATTAATACTTCAAAAAGTAAAAAAAAATAAATGAATGGTAGAAAGTAACAGCCTCTCCTGAGACATGGGTATCAGTGAAACAAGGAAGGCCCAACACAAAGGGGAAATGAGGGGAAACATGGTCAAATAGGTTATTTAAATGTATGAAAATGAAGCAATAAAATGCTTTGAAACTGTTGTAAATGGGGAGGAAGAGGGAGAATGAACAGTGAGTTTTATTGGGGTACATTTTATGGTAAATGTCATCCCCTTTATGCAACTAATTTACGGTAAGTTAAAAAAAAAACATAAGAAAGCCAGGCACCAGTGTTTCATGCTTATAAGACACTCAGGAAGTTGATATCTGAAGATCATGGTTCAAAGCCACCCTGGGCAGGAAAGTTGTGAGACTCACATTTGCATTTAACCACCAAAAGATCTAGAAGCAGATCTGTGGCTCAAGTGGCAGAGAATAAGCTTTCACAAGAAAAAAAGAAAAGAAAAGGCTCAGAGATAGCATTCAGATGCTGAGTTCAAGCCCCACAACAAGAACCAAAAATAAATAAATGAATAAAAACAAACAGCTTCAACTAATTGGGTGTTTATTACAATCTAGTCAATTATCCATACTAATGCTAAATTAAACATAGATTTTCATAGAAATGATAAATTCTCATTTTCAAAGATAATATCATGACCAACTGTGTTCACTTGATACATTACTGGCTACCCAAATGACTATTACAACTTCATATTTGGGTGTACCTACAATGTGTTTCAAAAAGATTTGTATTTCAATCAGCAAACTGAGTGACACAGACTTTCTCCTCAATCTTAAAAGGCATTGACCAATCCCCGGAAACTTCAGAACACAAAGATGGAAGAGAGTTAAATTCATTTCCATCTGTTTTCTTGAGCTGAGGAGTCTTTTCTAATCGCTAGACAGCAGACAGGAGGCCTTTTTAATCTTCACACTCCTTTTTATTTTTCCAGTTCCAGGACTTGAACTCAGGGCCTGAGCACTGTCCCTGAGCTTCTTTTGCTCAAGGCTAGTGCTCTAACACTTCAGGCACAGACCACTTCCAGCTTTTCTATGTGGTACTAAAGAATTGAATCCAGGATCTCATGCATGCTAAGCAAGCACTCTACCACGAAGCCATCTTCCCAGCCTCTTCACACTCTCATGAAGTAATTCTGACCATAAATCTCCTCTACTTTATTTTCAGTTTGAAAATAAATAAGTCTATATCATTTAGGTTTTGATTCTCTGCAGAACTAATGTGGATAAGAAAACTGAAAGTGAGATGCCATCTATGCAGAGTCTTATCCATAAAATTCATTAAAGTAATAATACATTGCTTTTAGTGTAGTAAAGAAACTATTCTGCTTATGCTCTTCTGAAACCAGGGAAAGTATTTACAGTCTTAAAACAACCAAAACCATGTTGAGGTTCATATCAAGATTTGAAAAATTATAATCTGTTGCATAAAATCTTACCTCTGGATATTAATTGTCTTAATAGAAATGTTTGCCCTTCCTAAGGAATTTTGATTGTCTTTCAGATCCCAGGAGCACATAAACTTCTACTTTCCCAATATATATATGATATATAATATTTATGTATGTATATGTAATCATTCTATATACAATGGTAAGTCTATGTAAAATTTTCAAAAACAGGAACTCTCCTTCCAAAAACACAATTTATTCCTTAGAAACTGGTTTTAAAGGCAAGATTTATCTAACAGAAAAAGAAGACATATAACTAAAAAAAAAATTCAAAATAATACTTAAAAAATTGTAAGCAGCCTAAATGTTCAGCACACTTTGTGTGTGTGTGTGTGTGTGTGTGTGTGTGTGTGTGTGTGTGTGTGTGTGTGGTCCTGGAGCTTGAACCCAGGGCCTGGTGCTATCCCTGAGCTTCTGCTCAGGCTAGTTTTTTTTTCCATATATTTTTATTGTAATTAATAGAAGGATTACATTATATTCACCAGATAAAAGGTGCATTATTTCACAAATGTTTATAACCTTTCTCATGTCTTGGTCCCCATTTCCCTCCCCCCAGCCCCACCCCTCATCTTGTTTTCCCCCTTCCCTATCTGATTTCAAATAACCAAACAAGCATATATACAATATATACAATATACAACATATCAGATAACAAAGTGAAATACTGTAACAATATGAGATAACCAAGGGTCAGGCTAGTTCTTTACCACTTGTGCCACACCTCCACTTATGGCTTTTTCTGAGTAGTTTATTATAGAACAAAGTCTCATGGACTTTCCTGCCCAGGCTGGCTTCAAACTGCAATACTCAGATCTCAGCCTCCTGAGTAGCTAGTATTATAGCACCAGTGCCAGGCTTAACTGAGATTAGAATAATCATGAAGGATTTATTCTATCACATTAACACATGGAGGACTGGAAGGAAAGCTATTATTTTAATATTTATTGCTGAGTTTATGATAGTGAACTGAACACTCAAATGAAATGTGAATACTTGATATATCCTTGCTATGAACAAAACAAAATTCAACATATCATATATCTGTCACCACTGTAACTTTAACTCAACCCTTCATATTCATAGTTGAGAACTATAAAAAATGTTAATTTCTTTTCTAAGGTAAGTGGTTTTCTTTCTTCACTCTTATTTTTAGTTTCTTTAATATTGGTTTATAATAAAAGAAAATTATACCCTACTCTAGGAAAAAAAAATGCAATAAACCAACATAATTTCTAGTCTGCAAGAATACAACCAAAAGCCTCTAGTTTCCAAAAACAATGCCTTATAAACAGATTGTTGAAACATTCCTTTTTTTGCTGTTGTTGTTTTAGAAATTAATGGAAGCATACCAGTTCTAAGACTTTAAAAAGGACCTGAGAATTATAACAATCTCCCAGCATCCACTCTCCATTCAGCTCCACTCAGCAACCCGAGAGATGGTTGTAAACCATAAAGCAACATGAATGGAGGGAAGAAGGGGGAGCCAATGCAGTCATATATTAACCTGAAAATAAAATAATATGTGTATACATATACATATGTATAAAATACATATATGTATATACATCGGATTTGCTCCTCCTCTGACCACTTCTAAAGGCTTTCTCAGCACTTACAAAGAAATGCAGGCTCTTTACTGTGGTCTAAGTCGCCCTTCCTATCCTCACATCTCCCTGCACACCTCTCTTTTTTAACCTCGCCATGTCCTCATTCTTCCTCCTCAAGCATGTTTGCACTTTCTCTTCCACTGCCTTCAACTCTCCTCCTCAGCCTTCCTCAGAAGAGCCCTTTTCATCTTTTAGTGGCCATACAGAAGAAATGGATGAGCTAGGAGGTCTCACTTACAGATGATTATTGAGCTGGCAAGCTTTTAATGGGCCAGGCCCCGGATTGAAGTTGGACTGTCACTCCCAGAATTAAAGGGAATCAAGATGCAACAGAGTACTCAGGAAGTAAGCAGTCCAGTCCAGTTCCCTGAGGTGAGTGCTCACAAAGACTAAGAAAGGGAACATTTCTATCAGGCACCCACGCAGCATTTATGCCGGTCCCTAGTGTCTAGTGGGTTCATGGAGAGACCTACCTGAACAGGTAGATGAACACCTGGCTACATTCCCAAAGTTGGTTTCCTAGTGAAAAGTTATAGGCTGCTTTGCTTCCTTCAGTGGATCTCCTGAGCCACACCTTGGCATGTTCCCGAAAATGGCTCTGGATCTCAGTGCCCTTGAGTGAAATAATTACCCAGGCTCCATTTTCCTTCTAACCAAATGTCTAGCCTGGAGTGGCATGCTTGTAGTAGTTCATTCACCCAAGCTGCACAGGGACAAGAAAGTTTAGAAGTCCAAAAGGTCTTAGATTATTGATTCAATATGTAGGGCACCAAAAGAAAGAATAGAAATGGGTCACTTCAGACACACACACACACACACACACACGCACACACACACACACTCACTCACCCACAAGTGCAGCTTCTCTGCTTGTATGGAGAGGTGGGTGGTGTACAGATGGGTTGCATGTGCGGGGTGTGTGTGTGCGTGTTTAATGTCCTCACCTCAAAGGCTGGCCCTAATGAAAATAGGTTAGGTGAGGAGAAGTAAAAAATCAATTCCCTTCTCCAATGAGAAAATCTGGGAGTCCTTCATGATGCCAAGAAACCAGGAATATGTTTGAAAAAGCTAGGCAAGACAAGACCAGGAGGGAGACACAAAGCACACAGTTGCGGGACAAGTACTAAATGGCTGTATTAGCTGTTATGAGATCAAAACTCTAGCTAAACATTTGCAGAGCTTCATCTATCCAAGGAGGCCAAGTAACTTTTTACTTATCTCTCTCAGCTTCTCAGGACCTGACTACACAGTTGTGGAATGGAAATTTCACAGCACTAACCCTGAGAATTGCTGCTGTTTTCTGAAACAGCAGTTCTTGGCAAAGGAGCATATTGTGAATGGTGCTGTAAACAGGACAATCAGAGCAGCAGTCCCTGCAATTATGGCTACTGTAGATAAAGGACAAATATTCAAAGATGTCATGGTAAAAATCCATATGAAAGGGTAGAATTAGTGAAATAATAGAAGTTAATTTCTGTTTTCCTCTGTCTGCTTGAATGCAGCATATAATTAAATCAAGGCAACTTCACCCACTCACACATATGCCAAGCTTATGCAGGGATATGTGCAACTGTACATACACACACACACACACACACACACACACACACACACACACACACACCTCCTTCTGTGTCTGTATTCGCAGCTGTCAGAACAAAACCACATTAACCTAAAAATACTCAGTTATACTTGGAAGGCACACACTATGGCACTAGCTGGCTTATCAGAAAATCCATTTGTTGGTAGTTCAGTCTTGGCTACGTAAGATGGAGTGGATCTACTCTTGTCTTCAATTCCCTCCGCACAAAATTGGGATAATAATATGAGAAGGGGCAGTGATTTAAGCACTTTCCCAGATGAATGGCAACTTTCCCGGTGAAGAACTGAAGAGCCACTACAAAGAGACCGTGTCCTAGGGAAGATTTCTTTCGGATGGGTGCATTTGTTCAGTTGGAAAGTCAGCCTTGAGTTTTCATGAACCACAGCTGCAAAAATCCTCCCTCTGGAGAGCCGAAGCTCAAGTCTCAGGCCTAGGGCTAGGGAGTGTTGAGAGAGGTTCCTTTAATATGATTTTAAGAAAGTGGCATCTCACGGGTCACACAAGCACCAGGTCCTTTCATTGTGCTTGGCAACATCACATCTACCTTCTAGTCCCAGGCCTGGCATTTCCACAGGCTTTACAAGTTGCAGTTGTGGAATCCTATTGCTTATGGCAGCATTTCTCACTGCTCTTGGGAGGATGCTGCTAGCATACCAACTTCCTGCACAGTGAGTGCCTCCTTCTCAGCTGAGATTCTTGCAGTTAAACCTCATCGTGCTACGGTGATGTTTGCTGGGTTTGAGGGTTTCCTTGTGGCTGCTGTTTTTCCTTTCTCTTGGTTTGGTTTGATTACTAATTTCAGAGCTTTCTGGGACAAAGTTAAATTTTCTACATCTGACCTCTGGAGGGCATGTATCAGTCAAGTTTCGCACTGATGCAATTTTCTCAGCCTTTATTCACTATAGCATTCTGTTCATACCAGAAAACTGAACTTGGGGCTTTATAGTGCTCTTCCACTGAGCTAAAGCCCCAACCCCAGATATAGCATCTTTTGAAAGTTCCCTTGACGAGCAACTATTGGAATACTTCCGAATTTTTCCACTCTGGCCATCAGGGGAATTATCCAGATTTTTCCATGTGCTGTTTCTCTCCTACCAGGCTGGGGATCTCACTCCTGGAACCATGGGCACTGGTCCCAGTTCAAGAGCTTAAGAAGGCTGAAAAGTCAGAGTCCCAAGGACTCCCCAGTCTCCCTAATCTCACAGACCTGTGGTGGGAGTTTTCTGCTTTATTCCTCCTGCATGTCAGAGGCAGGATTTAACGGTCACTGGCTCATCTTTCCTTCTTGTTGTGATTCATTCTCTCATTTTCTTTCTTCCTACGTCTGGTATGAGATGACGATTCCACACACCTGTTTCTGCCCAGTGAAACTAAACTTAAACAAGTTCAGGAGAACTGGGAGATGCTCCTAAAGTCTAGACTTTAGGTAGAGAATATTCATAACCTCTTATTTTCTTTAAGTATTTTACAAAAGAGTGTCCACACTCTTAACAAAGCAGTCAATGAATATGTTTTTTTGATCCAAGCTCTGAAGCTATTTACCAGTAGTAAAACTGACAATATGCTATCTATTCCTTGGTGTCTCATTTCCTGATGGAACACTAAATCCAAGATTGGCAAAAGGAGATAGAGCTTGGATGTGATTATGTTAATCAGCTTTCCATTAACGAAACAAAATACCCGGGCTTATCCGCTCAAAATCAGGAAAGCGTTCTTGTGATCGATGCTTTGTAGAGACCTTATCCTATGGTTTCTTGGCCCCTTTGCATTTGGAAAGGCAAAAAATACACCATGGCAGGGAACATGTGATGAACTGTATACACACTGTATGGTGTCCAGGTTATGAAGGTCAGAGAAGAACACAGTCACATTTCCAGGATCTCCTTCAAGGGCATGCATCACTCACCCTAAGCACCACCTCTTAAATATTCCCCCATCTCCCAGTGGTGTCCAGCTAGAGTCCATGTTTGACATTGCATCCCTGAGGGCAGTTCCAGAGCCACATGACAGCATTCTCCTCACACACGAGCCTTGGACATATGACTTCCTTCCTTACAGGCATTGTAGATTTGATCCACTGCAGATAATAAGTCCCATTAAATATTTGTTTAAATAGGTAAAGGATAGTTTGAAAAAAAACTTTTTCTGATCTTGCTCTGAGATAAGTATTCATAAAAAAGCCAATTCTGCTCCTCAGTTTCTCTATGTGAGGTATAAGTACAGTATTTTATGTACACTGAGGCATCTCTCAGCTCCGCCGCTCTCAGACTCTGGACACAAATGCAGAGATATAACGTGCCCACAATGTTAAAGTGAAAGCATAACAATCCTGTGAAGAAACCCCAAGGCACATCCATCGTCCTGAACTAGACATGTTTATTAATGAATGCTGCTCCTCCATTTCCTAGAGCCTGGATGAACACAATTCAACCTTTCTGAGAAATCCTGTAGCAGCTAACAGGGGACTTGGTGGAAGGAATGGATAAAAGAGAGAGAAGAAAGAAAATGAAGCATAGAATAAAAATAAGGTGAGAGAGAGAGAGAGACAGAGACAGAGAGAGAGAGAGAGAGAGAGAGAGAGAGAGAGAGAGAGAGAGAGAGAGAGAGAGAGAGAGAGAGGGAGAGAGAGAGGAGAGGGAGAGAGAGAGAGGGAGAGAGAGAGGCAGAAAGAGCCAAAGGGAGTCAAAAGGAGACACAGACAGAAAGAGAGACCAAGAGAGTCTAAGGGTGAGAGTAGAAAACAGAGAGAAACAGAATCTGAGAAAGCACTACAAAGATGTACACAGAGAGAAGCAGAGGCAGGAAAGGGAAAAGTAGGAGAGAATGTAGAGTTCGGAAAGGACAGAAACAAAAAAAAATGAATCAGAGGAACAGATGCAAAGAAGTTCTGAGGCAGAGACGATCTAGAGACATGCTCCTGAGACACTGAGACACAGCCAGAGAATTCCAGGGAGGTATTTAAAAAAGCATTTTTCTATCTATCTTTTTCAAATGATAACTATGACCACATTTTTTTCTTTCAGATATCTGGGATGGGGTGGAGGCTTTGAGTCCTTCCTGTCTTCCTCCTCTTCCAGTGTTCTGCTTATACACAAAAGACAAGATTATTTGAGTCTTGGGTGCTGTGAAATGCTTTCTTGCCTTCATTTACACTGTGAGGAACATCGTGTTCCTCCGAAGACTTCATGTAGGAGAGTCCCCACAGCCAAGAAGAGCAGGGCTGCCAGCCCTCCTCCTGAAACCGCAGCACAGCCAAGAATGGGAGCACATTCACATTTCAAAATCATGAGTATGCAACTTCAGTTTAATAGACCCCACAGTGCCAACAGCAAACGAATCCACCCAGTCCCAGAAGCTGCCCCGTGTCCAGGCTGAGCGCCTAGGAAAGCACTTGTTTAAATGATGTAAACCCAAAACCACATTCTGCATATATTTGCTGATTTGTGGCTTCCCACCAAAGAGCCTATGAGCCTCTTAGAGACGAGGAGATTTTTTGACTCATCTAGACTTCCCTGGAGTCCAGGGGCTCACAATAGGAACACTACTTCTGACTGATTGGGATACACCATCAGCATCAGTCCAAGTACTGCCTTCTTCTTATTAGCTTGGCTTTAAAGAAAAATTACTGCTATGATCTGTCCTAACCTCTTCTTCCCCTTTAGCAGCCAAGTGCTCTCTCCTGTTGACTTTGACTTGCACAGTTGTGCATCCATGAACTTGATACATGCTGCCCCATTCCTGCCGAATTGATTATCATATTCTTACCTAAGAGTGACGGTGGTGTAGAATCCAACTCCCCTTGTTCACATTGCATCTCTATATTAAAAGTGTCAAAGCAGGGCCACAGTACTTACCACTTAGCTGGTCCCTCATGACTAGTTTAAGTGAGACAAGGAGTCTTGTTTTCTATTTATTGTTCTTTTTTACAGCAACATGGGAACAGCAACTGATATTCAGACAGGGCTTCTATGCTCCCTGGAACCAGTGGTGGGAAGATAGGACAAAATCCTTTCAGACATTCTGAGTATATCCAAGAAACACTTGGGACAATTGGAGACATGCCAAGTTCCCAAGAGGATAAATTATTGTATTTTGAATCGAAATATGGGGACCAAAATTAAATTTTGAATCAACATATTTGCAACTTGAGGTATCTCAAGTTCCTTATTTAAAAAATTGGGGGGAAAAATGGCAAACTCAACCTATCCCGCTTGACTCTCATAAGGAAAAAATGAGCCAACACTTGGAAAGATTTTAGTAAATTGCAAGAACTTAATCTGCTGCCCTTATTTTAGCTGGTTGATGCCATCATTAATTCAGGCAAATTAAAAAAATGAGTTTACTTTAAACCTTATGGGTAACTGTGCCTTGCTAGCGCTGAGGCACTCAGTTATATTTATAGAATAGAAGAATGGCCTTTATCCCCTCTCTTGACTCTTTTCCTCATCCTCTTTTCCTTATGAGGTTGGCTTCTTGCAAACTTATATCCATCTCTTGCCACCTTTTACATATCCTCCATTGCTTTTCTGGAGATGGGCTGTAAAGGAAATGGAAACTCTGACCTTAACAGCAATGTTCCAAAAAGTCAAGTTCTCTGCTAACAGTTTGACCATGACTTTCTTACTTGACACTGGCAATTAAAAAAATTAATTTCTGTAAAATATGTCATAAGAGATCCAGGAAATTCTAGCCCACACTATTATCAGAGATTTAAGGGGCAACTCTCTGGCCCACCCCTCAGGGTCTTGGAAAGGAGGAACAGGATGGAGTTTGTGGGCTGGCTTTCAAAGGACACTTCATTTTTTTTTAAAGCATTACACTATGTGTGTGTAAAGAATTACATATGTGTACACTATGAGGGAAGTATGGAGCTAAAGGGTAAGGTAAAGAAGAAGGGAGGGGGAAAGGGGAGAATGCAGGCAAAAACTCACTGTCTATACCACAGAATTGAGGCAAGGAAAGGGGCAGGTTGAAGGGAGTGACGATGTTGAAGCGGTGACGTAGATCAGGATGCATTGGACACATAAACTGCTTTGTTAGAAGGCAAGATAAATAAATTAATAAAACACGATGCAGTGGCTCCCGCCTGTCATCCT
Organism: Megascapheus bottae; assembly: GCF_031878675.1. Taxonomy (NCBI): domain Eukaryota; kingdom Metazoa; phylum Chordata; class Mammalia; order Rodentia; family Geomyidae; genus Megascapheus; species Megascapheus bottae. The sequence goes on from NC_143521.1 coordinate 54,245,416, forward strand.
AGCTACCCAGCAGGCTGAGAGCTGAGGATCGAGGTTCAAAGCCAGTCCAGGCACAAAAGGACCTGAGACTCTTACCTCCAATTAACCTCCAGAAAATGGGAAGTGGGGCTTGGCTCAAGGTAGGGTGGTAGTCTTGGGCTGAAGAGGTCAGGCCCAGAGGTAGGATAGTAGTCTTGCTCTGAAGAGCTCAGGGGCAGCACCCAAGACGAGTTCAGCCCCACAACCCACAAAATAAATAAATAAATAAATAAATAAATAAATAAATAAATAAATAAATAAATACATTGCTTAAAGTTAAGATGAGCAAGGGTAGGAGTGGGTGAGCATGCTGAAAGGATGACTATGATCCATGTGCACTACGTTCATAAACTTCTTCAAGGAGTGCCAACTCCTACATGCAACTACTTAAAGACAATGAAAATATTCCAAAATGGAAAAAAGAAAAGATACTGTTGAAACCAATTGACCAGTCTCCATCTCACATCAATCAGGCCCTCTCTAGGTATGGAATTGTGGACCTCACACCCTACATGCAGAGGCCAGTCCCTTTCGCTGCCACAGGAGACCAGCAAGAACCCACCACTAAAGAGGAGAAGGAAGAGGGGGAGGAGGAGGAGGAGGAGAAGGAAGGGGGGGAAGGAGGAGGAAGCAGCAGCTTTCTGGAGATCCTAGCACTTTGAAAGGACAAGAACTACTGCCTTATTTCTTCTGAGCACTTTCCCTTGAATACCCTGAGAATTAAAAACAGCTTCAAAATTCAGGCTACATTTAAGTTTGCATTTTCAAGCCTTTGCTCTTAATCCTTTCTTAATTGACATGGAATGTACTCCCAATTATTAATGGAAAGTGTAATTTTAGAGCTTAATTAAAAGCTCACATCACATTTCTGCCATTAAAAAAGGTTTTAGGTATTTTGTTATTTTTTTCCTAATAAGCAGTTTTCTGATAACTATAGTGAGGATGAAAGGGACATTCAAAAACATGTCCAATGTTCAAAAAGAAATAGCTCTGCTATTGATAAAAATAATAAATTCGTGTACAGCAGGGGGTGGGTAAGAAGGCCTAAATTTATTGCTGCTGTGTTATGTGTGCAAATGTCACTTCCTTAAAGAGGGAAAATTAGTTTTTAAGCCTGGTTTAGCAGCCAGCATCTCTGGCTGTCTGCATAATATTGGATTTTTCAAGGCTTCTCTGATGCCCTGGGGTGGGTGCTTTGCATGCAAATTGCACATTATATAACACTGAAGATGTTATATAAGGAAAAATGAAGACGAAAGTCATCCTTTCTCCTTTTTCATTCTGCTTTTCAATATTCCTGGTCCTTCCATTTCAGCTAGCAGTTACTGAGCACTTACTGAGGCTTAGGTACCCTGACATCATTTCCAACACATGACAATATTTTAAAAGAGGTCAAATTGTCCTATTTGTGTGGATTAAACAAAAAACTGAGGGTTTGAGAATTTTAATGACTCAGCCATTAGTCAAGAAGAAGCATTACTCTTTGCTCTATCCCACGGCTTCTCAAACTGGGGCATGAATCAGAATCCTCCAGAGGACTTATTAAAACACAGTTAGACCCTCAGAGTTGATGATTTGATGAATCTCGGGAGAGGCCCAAACGTGTGTGTTTTTCAGTAAGTTCATAGGTTTTGCTGATATTGCCAACCAGAGGTCTGTGCTTGGAAAGACCATTGCACCCCTGCATACTCATGCTTTCTTTCATTCAGTCCTTGAACTCATTCAACGTATGCGCCTGCTGTCAGATGGTAAAATATTATTATGTTTATTTCACAGGGCAATCAATCATTGGAGAATTTCTGGGGAAGGGGTAGAAGGGTAACACTCTACCCAGACGCAGCGACCAGGCTTGCTCTCATCACTGAGTTAACATTCAGCTGACAGAATCATGTGAAAGTACAATCTTGGCTTATGAGTCAATTCCTTGCCCTACCACCTTTCCTGTCCCACCAACCCTCACTTATAAGCAAGTGAGCCTTGGAGCCAGCTTCATTAGAGCCAGATGATTGAGCCAAGGCTCATCATTCTTGATAGGAGTGAGGAGGTTGGAGAAAAAGAAGGTGGAAGGCACTGAGGTCCTTCACTTAGTCCTGTGCATCAGCTGCTCAAAGCTGTGCCCCTTCCAAAAGATTGGTTAAGTTACTCACTATGTCAAATGACATTCATCAGAATGGATTAAGGTATGCACTAAATTTTAAGTCCTTCAGGCAAGTTGTTTTACTTTATGTTTTGAACCCATTAAAAGCTTCACTTTAAAAGCACTCATGGTTTTTCATCTTTTTTTTATTTATGTTCATTGTCAGGGTGATTACAGAGGGGTTTTATAGTTACATCTGTAAGATAGTGAGTACATCTCTTCTCAAACATTGTTAGCCCTTCCCACATTTTCTCCCACTTTCCATCCCCCAAGTCCTTTCTCCCCAGCCCCCTGCTTCCACCAAGATGTTAACACAAATGTGTGGAAACTAATTTTTATAATCTTATGACTTTTTCTAATTTTTCAGCCTAAGGGAAGCCTGGTTCTCTTTCACTCTCAATTCTAAGGGGCTGAATTCACAACACAAGCAAGTGGACAGACTCTTCTTCACAAGGCAGCATTTATTAAGGTGTAAGCAAGAAGAGAACTGCAGAGAAATTCTGCATGTGTGCACAGAGTACTTCAGACTTCAGGAACTGGTGGAGGAAGGGGTCCAGCTGACAGCATGGTTAGGAAATGGAGTCTCCTGCTGGAGCACGTTCCATGGGCATGAAAAACATGGGAGCAGGCTTAGTTCCCGTGGGATCCTCCATGGGCCAGAGTGCAGTGTGCAGCCTTGGGTAGAATTATTATGTTTGTTCTCATGGCCTGTGCTCCTCTGTCCACACCCGCCAGATCCAGAGCTCTAGACTTAGGACGTGTGATTTAGACTTGCTTGTAAGACCGCTAGAGGAACACACACCTCAGGCATTTTAAGTTTCACTTTAACAAATCTGAAGATGCTCTATTTCTTACTGGCCTGTCTTAGGACATTGGGACTTAAGATCTGAATGCTCTAGAACTGTATTAGATCTGAGACAGGACTCGAGGGTTTTCTAGAAGGAAGAACACGGCTGTGTCTTCTGGATCCTCCACGAAAGGTAGCAGCAGTTTTGTTGTAGTAGTTGTTTTGTCAACAACCTCTGGGCATTTTTATGCCTTTCTTTTGGGGACCTATCCTCACCTGATAACAGACTGGGTCTCCTTACTATTAGTAGCTGAAGAGATTATCTTTTCCACATCAACTCCCACATTTCCCATTTGTATAAGATATTAAAACCCATTAATTTGATCATCCCATCTAAATTGTCAAACTAAACAAGAAGAATCAACATGAGGTCCCTGATGTGAGTTCCTGAGACACAGTCGAGGCAGAACTGTCCTATTTTAAATCAGCAGTTGGTGGAAAGGCTGATACAGCTTCAATACACTCATTGTTCCAGACTTACATAAACCATTTGTATGTTACTGCCCTGAAGTTTATCTGCATCACAGTGACAATATTTAGATATAGTACAATATAGGAAGTGTCCTGAATTTGCTTCTTCATGAGCATCTTACAAGGATAACAAAATGGTTGTTATGAATATTTAGCTCATATAGTATAACTCTGAATCCTAGTTTAAGAGCTCTATTGGAGTCTTGCAGAATGAATACTACCCCTATGAGCAAAAAGTCTACTATCTCATGAAGACCTCAAAAGACTGAAAAAAATTACATGTAGATGTAAGATGTATTACATATATGAGGTACTATACATTATATATGCAGTATATTTGTAATAAACATGCTATATAGATTTGAAACATAGCATGATCATTACTTAAAATAGTACTAAAATATTTTTATAGTATTTTATTTTTTAATGTGGGTTTTATTTTAGTAACAATGCTTTTATCAAACCAAAAATAAATATGAAATGGCCTTCAAAAGAGTTAAGTAAGTTGATACATTTTTTGAGTAGTAGGAAAAGGAAGGAAAAGAATCCTTGGAAAGGCTTTCTTGGTATCCAGATTTAATATTTCCATCACTGAATACTCCAGTTCCAGGAATGAGAGACGAAGTCTTTTGTCTCGTATAATAGTCTTCAGAGGTGACTATCAAGTATCACAGTGGTTCTTGGTTACTGTATGAGTGGATAAGTCATGTATCAATTTTGGGCCAATTGGCCTTGAACAAAAGTATTTGTGTCACTTCCAGCCAGAGTATTTAATTATCTGCATTTTAAAAAAATCCTCTACCATCCTGTCTGGTTTAGCTATAAATATAGGCAGTTCCTCAAGATATGAGTAGAGCCTATGAAAATGATAAAATATCACTCCTGTGATTCGCTTACCAACCAGGCAACTTTGAGTTACGAAAAGAGACCTTAATAAGGCAGTGAGCCCTTTAAAAGATTAAGCATGAATAGATATTCCTCTGCTGGTCTGGAAAACAGAAAACAGTCACAAATCACAAAGTACTCATCCAATCTCAAGGAATTGAATTTTGCAATCATTAAATAATAACTTAAGTGAGCTCAGCAAAAACCATTCCCATTCAGGGAACTCTGAGCAGAAAAAGGGAACACTAAATTCTAGCGTGAGAGAATCAATAGGAAAGGACAGTATAGTTAGGAGAGGAGTCCAAAGATGGAATTGCTAAGAACAACCAAAGAACTGTATCAAAATGAATACCTGGGGCTGGCATAAATGACTTAGTCCTATAATTCTATCCACTCAAAAGACTGGTCCCAAAGATCATGGTTCATAGCCAGCTCAGGCAGTAAAGTCCATAAGACTATTTTTGCCAGTCCTCAGGCTTGAACTCTGGGCCTGGGCACTGTTCTTGAGCTCCTTCTGCTCAAGGATAGCACTCTACCATGTGAACTACAGTGCCACTCCTAGCTTTTTAATTGGAGATAAGAGCCTCGTGGACTTTCCTGCCTGTGTTGGCTTTGAATGGTGATTCTCAGATTTCAGCCTTCTGAGCAGCTAGAACTCCAGGCAGACCAGCATCCAACTCATGAGATTCTTATCACCAATAAATTCCAAAGTGATTTTTTTTAAAGCCAGAAGTAGAGCTGTGGCTCAAGTGGGAGAATGTTAGTCTTGAACAAGAAGTTCAGGGACAGTGGCCAGGCCCTGCATTCAAGCTCTAGGGCACACACACACACACACACACACACACACACACACAGATACACACAGATACACACTCATAAAGAATATCAAAAGAAACATGTTTTGAAGAGAAAAGCAAAGAGGCACATGGATGGAGGGATGAAAGGCAAGCATGCAGTCATGATATCAATGTATACTACAAAAAACGTCACACTGTTTAACTGGAGGACAGGGATAGGGAAAGTTATAATGGGTGAAACAATAGGAAGGGTACTAATAAACTGACTTATAGAATTGTAACCTCTTTGTCCAATTACTTTTTAATGGAAGTATCATGTCCTAGAGCTAGAAAGCAGTCTCAATCTCATTTAGTCCAGGGATGAAACCTTAGAGAAACAACCCAATGACGATGAAGTTGGAGATGAAAAGGCGTTAGCAATGATGACTCTCAACGTCAAGATGAGACGGATGATCAGACACAACGTAGAGGCAGTTAGACTTTATTCATACAAGCAAGTATTCACTACTCAATTGCATTATGATGACTAATGTAGATGCAAAAATACAGATTTCAAGAAAAATACAGTTGTACACTGGTGGCTCACATCGACAATCCTAGCTACTCAGAACTCTGAGATCTGAGGATCACAGTTCACAGTCAACCCAGGAAGAAAATTCTGAGACTCTCATCTACAATTAACTAACAGAAAACTAGAGGTGATTCTGTGGCTCAAAGTGGTAGATTGCTAGTTTTAAACAAAAGAGCTCAGGGGCAGCTCCTAGGCCCTGAGCTAATTTCTTATGACAGAAGAAAAAGAAGACGGAGGAGCAGGAGCAGGAGGAGGAAGAGGAGGAGGAGGAGGAGGAGGAGGAGGAGGAGGAGGAGGAGGAGGAGGAGGATTAGAAGCAGAAGCACGCATACTAGAAAAGCAGAGTTTTTGCGTTCTCAACATAGACTTACACAGTTAAAATCAGATAGTCAGTAAATGGCCAGATCCAAAGCAGCAATGATCCCGGGGAAATAAATGAGACCACGATTGTGCCTTGCATGGCAAGGCTCTTGACTTACACTGCCTACCTTAGGCGCATGTCTGACTGAGGCACTAAGCCTTCTGCAGCTATTGGCTAATGAACAAGCAATCTTCTCCCACCCTCGCTCCCACGCTCGTGCTGATCTTGACTTCCAGTCATTCTCTTCCCAGGTGTCCTTCCAAACTCAGCCTTAGAATTTTCCACTTAGATTTTTCTGGTCCTCCAGAAGGCTGAAGTTTTCCTTCAAAGCACCTTGGACTTTCATATTTCCCATTCTTCATTATTAATGTTCACTCATTTATCCCACTAAACTGTGGGGCTCTTCAAATATTTGGACTGTAATACTACTTCCAGCTACAGTGTTTGGAGTAAATAAACATTTATTGAGTGTATAAAGGGAAAAATGAATGAAAGATAGTTGAGGCCAAGGAGCTTACATTTATTTTACCTCAGGATTACTCCTTCATTTGTTCCAGCTTTAAATTAAGGTCATAACTGTAGCAGTCTGTGACAGAAGCCTCAGTTTCTCAGTTACTTGGAAGAATTACACAGATCTGGATGTGTATGTTTGTTGATACTAATTTCCTATTTACAGTTGCTTTATTTTTCTCCATCTGGGTTTGTTTAGTTTGAACTGCTGCACAAACAGTAAATAGAATATTGGATCTCTAAAACTGTAGATCAAGTCAGCAAGCAAAGAGGGAAATTTCACAGCCAAGAATGTGGCCTGAAGAAATAAATCTATTTTTTCACTATTTTTGTGCCACTGCGTACTTTGAACTTCCTAAAGTGATATATAAACCACACAGAAGGGGGAAAACAGCAAGGAAACCATGCCACATGTAACTTCAGGAAGGCTCTTTCAACAATTTCCTCATCACGGAGTTCATTGCCTTCTGGGTCTAGCCAATCTTACAGACTCCCCAGGAGACCTAAGTTTCATCACGGAAACTGTCAATAATGTATCCCAAGGTTCAGAACCTCAATCTATACCCCAGTTTCTAGAAACAATTTCTTGTGACTCCCATTATTTGTGTTCATTTACTTGTGACTTCGGAATCAAAGAACCAAGTTCAGGCTCTTTCTAAACTTTTACTGTCAGAGTTCTTTTTTTCCCCTATCACATCCAGATCCATGGTCCAAGTGCTCTTTTTAAAATAAAACTTCTCTTTCCATGCTAAATTTTAAAACTTGAAAAGTTATCTGTTAATGAACCATGCTTCCAGAAGGACACAGCTAAGAAAATATTACAAAAGGAAAGAAATCTCAAAATAATGTTCTTTTTCTTTTCCTCTCTAGCAAGCAGACTTCAATACCTATGTATGGCTAACACCGAGATAAAAAATGAGTTTGTATTTAGTAGCATAAATTCAGGAACAGGAGAGTAGGAAAGAGTTTTTAAACTGCATTTATAAATATAATAAAAATATTTCAGCCTATTTCAGAATTCTTTCCAAGCCTTCACGTTTTCTTTTCCTTTGACTTTCACAACAACCTCATAAGGACTGGCTCAGCAGAAAAGCAAAAGTCACTTACTGGAAAGAGCAAAGGTTTTCAAACCAGAGATCCAAACTCTCCATTCCAGCTGTGGTACTTATTAGCATGATGATCTTTATCTGGTAGCTTGATGTGCCCCAGTGTCCATATCTTTATCACTAAGGTCACAACTCATGTTTATATCATTAATTCAATAAACACAGACTATCTACCACATTTCAGCTACCAGCACAGGTAATGTATAATTGAAAATAATGCTCACAAAATTAACATAAGGGGTAAATTATTGATGCGATACGTGTGATGCATGCTCAATAAATGTAACATAAAGTGTATTTAGACATTAAATTCAGAATAGTTATATATCCTTGCTCCCATATTTAGTAAATAATAAAAAGCAATATTTAAGTAAGACATATCAGGTGAAATCCAGATGAACAACAAAACAAAAAAAATTTATCTGGGGTTTTAGAAGAAATTTTGTAACCTATTTACAGAAGTGGAAGTGTTGATTCAATTAAGGGAGTCTAAAAGAAACACCAAGGTACCTTGAGACTAATTATGGCCAGGAAATTCATATCACTTAGCTATAACAGGGAAAGAGGAAGCAATTCTAGAAGAGAAGGGCCATCCAACAAAATCTATGGTCTTGTGAGAACACAGTCCTTGCAAAATCAAGTAAATGCCAGTACAGACCACAAAGCATAAAGTCTGGGACCTGCTCTCCTTCTACCTTCTCATCTCTTGCTGGCATTTCCCATTAGCCAAATTGAAAGAAAACCAGAGGACAATGAGTCCAGCTACTGTAATTTGAAGAACTCAGATTCTTGAAGCCCTCGGATGTTCAGAGGTCTCTGGGATCCATCTTTGTTCTCTAGTGAGCTAACTCCTGTGAGTACAAACTACACTCACCTTCTCCGAAGCTCCCTCAACTCCCATTGACAGGGCTCCCTTATCTGAAATCTAGGATCCATGATTAGTATCAGGTTCAGATATAGATGGGGTTACTTGGATACACACTGTAGGTTCTTGTTAAACCAGAAGACAATGTCTATGTTTTCTAAACACTCTGAATATAATGGTGAGACAGGAAATAATTGTATCAGATGCATCCCTACACGATTGTAACAGACACATCTTAAAAGGGACAGGAGATGCTTCCATCCTTGATCCACAGCAATTCTGAAAGTCAGCTAGACACATGGCAGTTTCCATGTAGGATCAGAAAAAAAAAACGTGACCTTTGTTAGGGATCAATCTAAACCTTGGAGTTAATCCTTCATCCACTTTTCCTCTCAACACTTGGTTCAGCCTTATCAATGGGTGATACTGCAAGTGGCTTCTCCCACTGTAACTCCTGTTGTGCCTAAAAAAAAAGCCTGGAAAGTTGTGTCTTCACGTAGTAGTACTTGGAGCTCTGCTGCCTCACAGCACTCATTTTTTAAGTGTTTACATCTCTACCAGAGGATAAACAGCATTATTAAGCAAAGCTTTGACAGGACCATGGCCATTCTGGATTCTTCATAACAATGAATCTATAAGGATAAATGGGGTCTGCTCTACAGGCTGGGTGACTGATTCCAACTATCAGAATGAGAGGGACAAGCAGTATCCCGCTGTCAGGGAGAACTAGACCAGGAAAATAGACTCTCTCTGGGTTACACTGAGTTCTCCCAAGTCCTGTGATGAAGATAAATTAAAAAACAACAACAACAAACTTGGATGAAAACCCCATTGTACACAGAGTCACCATCAGCCTTTGGGAATACGTATTTGAAGAAAGAGGCAAAAAAAACCCCACAAACAAACTAATCATTCCAGTTGCTTACTGAGTGCAAAGTGATAGCTTTTTAAAGTTTCAAATAAAAGCCACATGACCATTTGCAGACCAAAGGACAAGGTAGGGTGGCTTCATCTTGGCAGGAATAAAATTTTATCATTTACATGCAAAGTAGGAATTTTACTTTTGTATTTTTATATCCCATTACTCTTCTAGTCATTTCATAGCAGATAACTTTTTCTTGGTAGTTAACAAAAGTTGAGGAGACTCAGCTAGAAAGACGAGTACCAGTTAAGGGGAAAGCCTCTTCGAAGGTCCACGCATCGTGTTTTGGTGTACAGGCTTAATACATTTCAGCTGTGCAAGTGGTAACAGCGTTATATAAAGTTGAAATATGAATTCTCAATTATTTAATTTTTAAATTTAGTATCATAAATTAGGTTTCGAGGACAACAAGTTGACATGGGGTAGACTGACCTATGTTTTGTTTCATCAACAAAGCAGGGAACTAATTACATTTCCTCAGATTGCCTTCTCTAGGCACTGCTAGCTAGAATGAGAGAAAAAGAACATGCATGAAATCCAGAGGACAAGATGGCCTCAACATTCTGTTGTCAGACACGTGATGAACTGATAACACATCATTCCTTTAACAGTCAGCACTATTTTCCAGATATTTAACCTTCAACCTTCCAAGACAAATCAAACATCCATTCTACTTCTTATCTCATGAGCCACCCCAACTGAGACAAGCAGAAGAAATAGGCCAAACTGAAGACTCATCAGATTGTAATTAAATAAATAATGGACTTTGTTTTAATATTGAAATCACTAAGTTCTGGTAATGTTCCTTATGTACTCGTGAATAATATGTTTACTATTAACAGTGACTGATGTTAGTAAATAGAATAAAAAATCAGTACTTAAGCACACATTTTAAAATTTTTACTGACAAACTAGTGGTGGAAGTAACAGAATATATTAGTTGGCCCTGTAAACCTCTCAGGATTTTTATTCCGTTACATTGAACAAGTGTGTGTGTGTGTGTGTGTGTGTGTGTGTGTGTATGTCTGCCTGTCTGTGTAAGTCATAACCACAACTTTATCACAAGCTTTTGCATACAGAAGGTGGTTAACATATGCTCTGAAGGGACTCACATTTAATTGAACAAAATTGATTATTGAGAACCATGTTGAACCCCATAAGAGAATAGAAGCTTCATAAGTCTCGGATTTATAATTCTGCCCTGTATCAATCCCATGCCAGACGTCAAATTAATAACAAATATACAATAAGAATTAAAGAAAGGTGCCACAGATTCACATTATTTGAGTTCAATTCTCAGGCCATCCATTTGCTGGTTATTTCACAAGACACATTTCTTAATTTCTTTTGCCCACAGCTTTGTGAACAAATATAGAATCATGATTTACCCATATCTAAAACTATTATAAGAGTTGAGTTGTTTAGACCCTAAAAGTACTTAGAAGAGTATCTGCCATGTATGTCAAGTGTTCAATAACCACACATTTTGGATTCTATGATGATCATCAGTCTCAGTTTTTTCTTCTATAAAGGTGACAGTCATTGCATCAATCTCCTACAGCTGTAAAAATTACAGAGAAACCATGTGTAAAAAAAATCTTAGCACAGTTCACAAGAGACTTCAATCATTTTTTTCTCTACCATTTCCTCTCTTTTTTGCTTCCTTCATCTCTTCACACAAGCCCAGGAGCTTCTCAGCATGGAAAGGGAAACTGTTTCTTATTAAGGAATATGAAGGTCAAATAAGAATACATATATATATATATATATATATTCAGGGCCTGGAGTTTAGCCTAGTGATAGAGTGCTTGCCTAGCATGCACCAAGACCCAGGTTTGATCCCTCGGTACCACATACATGGGTAAAAAAAAGCCAGAAATGGTTCTGTGGCTCAAGTGGTAGAGCTCTGGCCTTGAGAAAGCCCAAGGACATTGCTCAGGCCTTGCATTCAAGCCTCACAACTGGAAAACACCACCACCAACAACAAAAGCAAATGGTGTTCAAAAAGCAAGAAGAAATTAAGGTGATAGTTCTGAGCCCAGTAAGGCAATTGACATGCTTACTTTAAGTTTTAGATTTTCTGAGTCAGCTTGTCTTTCATGGAAGTTACAGGAAAAGGAATCACATTTGGAGTATACATTCTGACTAATCATGGTTTTCTCCAGTGGTGGTACCCTAAAAGCACATGCCTGCAAACAGCAAAGGTCTACCATTCACTCTCTCTCTACACTGTTCGAGGGCTGAGGAGCATATAACATTTTACACACTCTATTACAGCTTTGTAGTTATCATATTTAGTTGAATATATTATAGCATTTATAAATATTTCTTTTACAAGTTGACGAATGAATAGGCTTAGAGAGAGAGAGATCACTTATTAGAATTTGTGTTGTTTGGGGATTAAAAATTACATCATTGAACAATTTTGAAACTTTTCTAAGAAAACTTAGTGTTTAGAACCTGTATTGAATCCAATGGAAGAAAAATGATAATTAAAAGGGACTTTAATTTTGTTTTTAGATTGTCTGATTGTGATTTGACCATTATGGACAAATAAGCCCTTTCTCTCTGCCTTGGCAAGGTATAAATGCTAGCTAAATATAGCCGTTGAATGGGATTGCACTGCATAAATAGTATTGATTCTTTTGTTTGTATTAGAGTAAATCACTGTTGGAAAATAGCCTTCCAAGTCAATGGTCTTAATTTAAAACCTAATTATTTTAATGATTCCTCAAAGCTATCACATTACATTGTATACATATATCCCTGGGAAGTATAATGAGTTTGTGGACATATACATCCTACTGGAGTCCCACACAGAGGTAAAGTTTGGTACACATCCTATTCAAGTCAAGCTTCATCTCCTCATGGAATGACCTCCTATATACTCTGACTCAAGTTTTCTTATGGAATGCCTCCTGTCACTAGCATAGCTTGGACTCAACATCTGCCTTTTCATCCTCATTAATTTCATGTGAATTCATTCCATACTTCAAGCTAGATAAGTGAATGTGGTGACAGATTTGGAACTCTTACCCTGTGTGGTTGAAATTTCCCAAATAATTTAATCTCAGCCAAATATTATTGAGGTGATAATTCAAACAGGAGAAAGCAATTCCTGTACACAAGGGAAAGTATTTTTGCATGGAAACATTGTTTGAAGTAAGGGCAGGAGGTGTTAGCTTTGCAATCATTCATTCACTCAAGTCTTAAAGACTTGTGGCAGCTCTGATGTGGAGCAGCTGCTCCATTCTGGTTTCCTGCGATGATCACAGCTTCAGGAATGGAAATAGCTCTGTCGAAGACATCATTGCCATGCACCCAGCTGAGAGAGCACAAATAAAATCCTTGGTGCTTTCTCCACAGCTCTTCAACAGGAAGGAGCCATAGTAGGTAGGCAAGAAAGGAAGAATTCTGGAGCTCATAGCCTACAAACCTCTGAAGATCCTAGAATGCTGGGAAGGGTGGAGTAAGCCAGAGGGAAATTATTACTGTAATGTCAGCCTTATTTAAGCAAACCACAAGATGGATCCTACAGAAATTCTTCATATGAAGAGCAAAATGAGAGAAACACTGTCCTGAGAAAGACAGAGGGAAGAGCTGCTTTTATTATCTTAAAGTCCACTAAGAGAAAAGCAGACTGAATATGAAGCAAGGTTAGGGAAAACAAAAGGTGAATTTCACAATGAAATTCTAGTCAGTTAGACAGCAGAAGGACTTTCTACTCATCAGAGTTGACCTAAGAGCAGACTAACTGCCTCAAGCGATAGTGAGTTCATTCTCATGAGAAGTGTGCAGGTGTGACTACATCCTGTCCTTGATGTGAAGTGAGTCCTTGAGCCAGATAGAAGCCTAGAAGCCTTAAAGAAATAAAAGATACTGAGTACAACTCCAGAGGGGAGAAATAAGACAAATTGGTTGAAGCTACAAAGAAATAGATTTTTGCTCATTAGAAAAAGCTTATTACCAGCAAAGCAGGTAGCCACACAACTTGATGAAATAGCTCTTTATCACCAAACATGTTCAAGCAAGCATTTATCTGTATACACTACAAGAATGTTTTGCTCTGAATAAAATCCAAAAATACAAGCCTCAATGTGCATGCGGTGTGTGCATGTGTTTGTATTTAAGTATTTTCTTAACAGCTAAACTCTCTCATTAGAAAATTGGTACTTAGAATTTCAGTGATGAGGATGATTCAGTTGCTACTGGCAGTAGAAAATACTTGCATAGCACTCACTCTCTATACTCCATTCACTGTTGTACGAAATGCTCTGCGCACATAAAATATATACTCACCCCCCCCATTATCTATGGAATGTTCATCCACAAATTCAAACAAACATTGCTTAAAATAAAGAGTAGATGAAAAAAACAACTATCCTAGAGAAGATACCATCTCCATTTGAAGAAGGAACGTTAGAATGTTCACTCTTGGAAAGACTTCATTTCTTTGAAATGAAAATAAAATTTTGAAGATGCGCAGTTTTTTGTCATTGTTTCCTAAGCAACATGATTACACAACTATTTGCATAGCATATATATTATACAGGTACTATAAATAAATCTTTGATTACTTCAATTATACAAGAGGATTTGCATAGGTCATATGCAAATGCTACCCTCTTTTCTATGTAAGATACTCAGACATCAGCACATGTTAGTATATGCTAGAAGGCCCTGGAATTAATCCCAAGGATATTGGAGGATAGGTGCTTGAACACATCAAATTCTCACAGAACCTTAGCTACTATTCTTATTCCCATTTTACAGATGAGAAACTTTGACATATATGTTATTAGTGCATAGATAATAATGAGGATTACACAGAGCGCTCATAGGTCTGTTATCAAAACACCAAACCACCATGCTGCATTCACTAAAGTGGGACGGAGAAATGCAAGAGATCCATTTATTCTTGACAACCTCAAGACACCAGTGAGCGCCCTACAATGTTTACAGATCTATTTCTCCCTAGAGCACACCTTGGAAAAACACTTAGCTAAAAGTATCCGAGGCTCCTTCGGACTCATCTCTACAGGGGGAAATATACCTATACAGAGCTCATCAGACATGGAAAAAACACATATGTTCCCTTGACTTGGCCAGTGTATCCAAGAGAAGGAATTTCTCAACAGAAAGGAGACTGTTTCCGTGAGACAGTGAACTACATGACTGTGGCCTCTCTTCTTCAACATTTAACAATAAATACAAAACTGTCTAACACAAAAGTCTCTCTTCATCTTCGGAATCTCAAATTACCCTCCAAGAAACTCATTAACACAAAAGGAAGGGAGGGAGAAATGGAGGGAAAAGAAATAGATGGAAGGAAGAGAAGGGGGGAAATGGGGAGAGAGGAAACAGATGGCAGGCAGGCCCAAAGACAGACGTACAGAAGGTTAAGGAAAGAAGATGCACACTTCTAAATGCTAAATATCAGCCTCTTCAGTAGGTGGAAACAAGCAAACTTTATGTAATAACCTAACTAGCATAACTCTCTTTTTCTAGACTCTCTTCTGTCATTTTCCAAAACTGGGAAGATGCGTATGCCAAAGATCTTAAAAAGAATCCAGACTTTATTCCAAAACTATCATATGCTAGGCTTAAAAGCCAACTCTGTAACATATGTGCCCAATGGCAAATTAATTCAAACAACTACACTAGCATAATCAAGCAAGAATGGTTCATCTTCACGATTTGTCTTTCGGAATCTCCAAAGCCCTTCGAAACTGTACATACCCTATCAGATTTTGTTGGTCCAATTTAGAGCACCCCTCAATCTGTAGACATGGGGTTAAAGTGCTTTAAACTCTACGGCAACTCCTTATAAATCATACTATGCATTCTCCAACATGAAACAAAGACATGCATGAGAAGAGAGGAGGGTTTCAGAGACCATCAAATTCTTTCATTTTTCAGATGAAGCTATTTTACACCCTGACAAAAGTAGGACTAAAGCTTGAATTTCTGCTCCCTGATTCAGATTTAGTTTGGGTACATCTTCTTTCTTTACCCTATATTATGTTTCATTCTCCACCCAAAATTGTATGCCTGCTTCCTTAGACTATAACTTCAATCAATTTCCCCATACCATGCAGCCTGGGAAGAGCTAAAGAGATTGCTGGTTTTCAAAGATAAATAAAATGAACTTTAACCATTGATGCAAATACAAGTTCTACTGGTATCATAAAGGAAAATCAAACACAGAAGTAGTGAAAGCCAGATAGAGAGAGAAAAAGGGAAGTCTATGACCACCAAGTAGACAACTACCAGGAAAGTAAATCATGACTCACAAATTAAGAATATGAGAATCTGTTCAGGCATGGTGGTAGCACATGCCTTTAATCCTAGCTGAGTATCCTCCTGAGAACTAATTCCAATGATAAGGAAACATCACACAAAATCAAATTTGGGAATATTTTATATAAAAGACTAACCACTTCTCAGAAGAGCCAAGGTCATGAAAAATGAGGGAAAGATAAGGAACTATTGCAATTTGGAAGTCGTTGAAGAACTGCAATGTAAAATCTTAAATTAGGTCATGAAGGAGAAGAATGATATTTGAAAACATGATGAATCCTGATGTTAAGTCTATACTTTAAGAGTAATGCTATACAGATGTTAGTCTCCTGATTCTGATAGCCCGTTCAATACTCCTGTAAGATAGTATTATTGTAAACATGATCAGAATCAGGCAAGGAATTTAGAGGAACTGCTTATACAATATTGCTGATTTTTCTTTAAGTCTAAAATTAGCTTAAAATACTAATTTTTAAAATGCCACTTAGGAAAACTGAAGCGAGATCTTTATACCACCCTGTACCAGAATCAATTCAAAATGGATCAAAGAGCTCAAAGTAAAACCAGATATGATGAAAATATTACAGGATGGGTTGAAATAACACTAGCACTCCTAGGCACAGGCTGAAACTTCCTAAATCAGGACCCAAATCACAACAAATCAAAGACTGATAAATTGGATTGCATTAATCTGATGAGTTTCTGCACAGCAAAGGACATAGCTAGCAAATCAAAAATAAATAAATAAAAATAAATCTGGAGTAGGGACTTTGGACTAGTGGTAGAATGCTTGCCTAGCATGCACTAAGACCCAGGTTTGATTCCTTAGTACCACATACATGGAACTGGTGCTGTGGCTCAAGTGGTAGAGCTCTAGCCTTGAGAAAGTCCAAGGATAGTGCTCAGGCCTTGAGGTCAAGCCCAGAACTGGCAAAAAACAAAAAACAGAGTGAGAGAGGATTTTTACCAGATATGCATCAGATAAGGAACTCATATCTAAAGTATACCTCGAGCTCAAAAAATTAACCCCCTCAAGCTCCAGGATATAGAAACAAAAGCCATATAATGAGTGACTGTTGTCCTTAATGTAATATGTTATCTCTCATTTCTTTTGCTCTCCCTTGGTTATCTCACAGTGTTACAGTAGTTCACTTTGTTATCTGATATATTGTATATATTTTTATTTGATTATTTGAAATAGGATAGGGAAGGGGGGAAAACGAGATGAGTTGCGGGGGTGGGGAGAGGGAAATGGGGACCAAGACATGAGAAAGGGTAAAATGTTTGCGAAGTAATGCACCTTCTATCTGGTGAATATAATGTAACCCTTCTATTAATTACAATAAATATATATGGAAAAATTAACCCCCCCAAAAAATAAACCCTCAAAAAAACAATAATGCAATTGATAAAGAGGGCTAAAGAATTAAAAAATTCTTAGAAGTAAGAATGGCCAATAGTCACATGAAGAAATGTTCAACATCTCTGGCCGTAGATGAAATGCGAATCAAAACAATGTTGAGATGACACTGCATCCTAGTTAGAATATCATTGTCAAGAAAACTAACAATAACAGATGCTGGGAGGAAGGGGCCAAAAGGGACACTGTCAGTGGTATTGTAAACTTGTTCAACAGTCTAGTGGTTGGAGTGGTTCCTCAAAGCAGTGTAGTGGTTCCTCAAAAGGCATACACAATGGAATTCTATGCTGCCCGCAGAAAGGATGGCATTGACCAATGGAAAGATTTGAAAAAAAAATCATATTAACAGAAGTAAGCCACACCAAAAGGAACATAGGCTCCATGGTTTCCCTCATTTGTCTGTCATAATTAGAATGTGTCTAGGATTTTCCTAGCAGAGGAGCACAATATTTCAAAAGCTATGTGCATATGGCCATATAGGAAGAATATAAGCAAAATGAACTCCAGGATAGGAAAATGAGAGATTTATCCTGTGGTTGTTGTTTTGAATGTACTATGTGAAGTTATTTCTTTACTCTTTTCTGTGCTTTTTTTTCTTTTGTTGTTTTTCCTCCTCATGGTTTACTCCCTGTTGTTGTTGTATCTGACCTTGGTACCTGGTGTAGTATATATACATTTATTTGCTTATCTGTATCAGTGAAGGGAAGGGGGAAAAGAAGATGATGAGACAAAAGACAAAGGGTGAACCAGTGTAACAGCAATATTCACAAGACAAATGCTGGAAATGAACTTTGTAACTTGGGAGGCAGTAAGGGGAGGGAAAAATGGGAGAAAAACATGGGAAGGGGTAACAATTTCCAAGAAGTAATGTACTTACCACCTTACCAATGTAACTGTAAACCCTCTATGCAGCACCCTGACAGTAAAATTTTAAAAATTAATTGATATGGATTCACATTTCACAGCCTCCTGATAGCTTTGGAAAAATTATCATTTCTTGAACTTTGGTAGTATATCAAAGAAGAACACAATAATTATATAAAGGAGAACATTAAGAAAAAACACCAATCTCGCATAGCCACACATCTGTTTGAGCCCAGATTTTCTTCAAATACTTCAACTAAAAGTAAAATAACAACACTGAAGACGAAATAGATGAGGAAAACCAGTAGTTTTCTCTTAGGCAAACATTATAAAGATTTACAAAACTGCAAAACAGTGTCAGTCACAGTCATTTTTCTTTGCTATGGAACATGAATTTACTGCTCACCAAGAAGATGCAAGGTTCCTAGAAACTCATACGTGGGATTCAAATCCTTTGTCCAACTAAAGATAATTAAAATATTAGCCATAGTTACTACATAATAGATTTATTTTTATTTCAATAATAAATGTATTCAAAATTTCTTCCAAAAAAAGACTAAAGAGAGAGCTTCCCTATGACCCAACAAGTCCATTCCTGGGCATTTACCCAAGTGTCCAGAAATCAGGACACACTAAAGCTACTAACACAGCTATGTCCATTGCAGCATTGTTTACCATAGGCAAAATACGCGATCAACCCAGATACACCTCAGTGGATGAATGGATCAAGAAAATGTGGTATATATACAAATGGAATTCTACTCATCCATCAGAAACAATGATATTGTGCCATTTGTAAGGAAATTGAAAGACTTGGTAAAAATATTAAAAGATGCAAGCCAGACCCAGAGAAACATAGGTTTCATGTTTTCCCTCACTTGTAGTAACTACAAGGTGCCTATAAATCTACAAGTAAACAGGCTGGATTGTAAAAAGAAAAAAAACAGTACACTGGGGCATGATAAATTGTACAGATTGGTAAGCATTCACATAGTGAGACCAAAGGAGGATTTTCTTAGGAGAAGATTACATAGGCTCAATAGCTATGTGCATCTGACCATATAAAATAATAATGATAATTTTTCCTCTTTGTTGCTGTTTTTCTATCCATTTCCTCTTATCTTGTTTA